>NC_048918.1:5345110-5477588 GCF_011077185.1 Oxyura jamaicensis | reverse complement strand
CCCCGTCCCCTTCCCCCGCCGCCGCCCTCCAGCCTCCAGCCCCGCTCACCGCCGCCTGCCGGGCCGCCCGCCGCCGCTCGGCTCGGGGCTCGGCTGCTGTGCGCGGCGGCGGCGGCGCCTCCGCTCCGCCCTCACCGGCCGCGGCCTGGGGAGGAGCCAGCGGGGCGGGACCGGGCCGGGGCCGGGGCCAGGAGCGGGGAGGCCCGAGAAAAGTTCCGGGCGGCGGCAGGCGGCCCTGCGGAGACCCCGCGGAGCTCGGGCAGGTGCCGGGGTCGGGACCGGGCACCCCGGTGCCGCCCCGGGTGGAGGCCGCCCGCCTGAGGGGCCCGGACCCCGCACCGGGCCTTGGCCTCCCACCGCTGCCTTGGGAGGCCGAACGGTGCCGTGGCCCCACTGCTGCCTCTGCACTCCCTGCTCCGGTCGCACCGGGACCCCCCGGGCCTGTGGGAAGCCCCCGTACCTCGCTACAGCAGGCAAGAGGGCACGGGGTGCTTGTGTCGGCAGAAGGGAAGGAGCGATGGCTCTGGGTGACAACAGAGCAGGCAGGGACCAAGCAGATAATTAGGCTAAGAGCATTTCTTTATCAAGGCAGGCGTGCTGACAGCAGCACAGGGTGGGGTGCACTGCTCGCACGGGGTGTACCAGGGCTGGGAGCTCCCCCAGCAGAGCTGCCGTCATCCAGGCAGCTTTTCAACCTAAAAAGTGTTTTCTGAAACAGCACTTTAGCAATGAATTTATTTTTTTTTAAATAATGCAGCCATAAAGGATTAAGAACTGTAATACTGAACTATATATATTAAAGAGTTGTAATCGAGGAGAACATGAAACGCAGAAAGTGGAAACAATACATACTGCAATGTCATCTTTCTGTCACTGGGTTTGTGAGTGGCAGTAGCTATGCCTAAAGGGTCAGAGGTTCAGCACATTCACTGCATAGGGCCTTATGTTCTGTAACCAGTTAGGTCACTTTCCTGGTCCTAGCACAAACTGTAATTCAGCAGTACAGTATAGTGTATGTACACTTAAGAAAAGCTAATGTCAATAATTAATTTAAATAAATTGGAAATAAAAACATCACTGCTAGTTGAAATGCCATATGCCCCATGAAGAGCTGTAACGGCATGGTTTGGCTGTATAGCTCTGCGAGTGCCACAACACAGAGCTTGGGCACGCCTGCAAGCACAGCATTGCCTCCTTACATAAGCGGGGACACAGCAAGGACTGCAGCTGTCCCTGGGGATGCTCAAGGTGAGGCATAGACAAAGGACAAGAACCACAGCAGTGGCAGAGGCACAGCACAGCAGCAGCAGGGGCAGTGCCGTTAGCATCCCAGAGCCCTCCCTTCCATCCACTCGCACAACTTCAGGGCACAAGCAAATCTGTTAAAGTCTGAGCATGGAACAGTATTCTTTTAGTTACATTTCCTTTCAGCCTGAGCTCCAGCCAAAAAGCAAAAATTTTATTCCCCAGGCTTTACAGATGAGGAAACTAAGATGGAGATTAAATGACTTATCCAAAATCCCTAGCAAGTCAGTGGCCCGGAGATGAATGCAGCTCAGAGTCCCCACTCCTATCCTCCACTCTAATCAAAGCAAAACAATGCTTTAGCTCTGCTCACAGCCTGTGCATGCAGTAGAATCACAGCGCAGAGAGTTTTGCTTCCAGGTATTACTCATGTCTGCTGATACTGATCTATAAATCCCTCTTCTTTATGGCTCAGGTCCTAGAGATGTATCTCCTCCTCTAGGGACCACCGTGCTGGAAGCGAGCAGGTGAATCACTGTCTCAATTTGTATAGCTGGAGGCAGGGCAGTCTCAGCGGGATTTCCACATTCTCTTTCTCTGCAGGACTCAGACTTGCCAACCTCAGCAGCAGCGCTCCCAGTCCCTCCTCTTGCAGTGGGGCCGCTGGTGTGGGTGGATCATCCCCGCCTTTAACGATGCTTGA
Source organism: Oxyura jamaicensis (assembly GCF_011077185.1). Classification (NCBI taxonomy): domain Eukaryota; kingdom Metazoa; phylum Chordata; class Aves; order Anseriformes; family Anatidae; genus Oxyura; species Oxyura jamaicensis. Next base: position 5,475,640 of record NC_048918.1, on the reverse strand, counting down.
CACTGATGGCTGTACAACTTGCAATTTCTTCTGAACTCAAGTATTTCATGGTGGAATCTGTAAACTTCGTAAGTTACTAGCTGTATGTTGTTAAAAATACCAGGCTGTATCTGGAAAACAGGCAGGAACACAATATCCGTAGTAACTGCTTTATAAAAGCTGCAAAGTCAGTAAAAAGAAAAATCATTCTTGGGGATAGATGCTGTAGGAAGAGACACTGCTCATAGCCTTTAAGAGGCTTGGTATACTTGGAGGCGTTATGAGCATTCTGCGAGGCTTTACCAGAGGAACATATTTTAGACTTCCTTTAAAGCTTGTTTTTTAATAAACTTTATCCCAAATATCAATACATCTGCAGCTTTTCCCACTCAGCACTACTGCCTGAGGAATTTTATTGTATCCAATGAATTGTGCGCTTCTATCTATTTCATAGGTTGTGGGTCATCTTAAGTTTCAAAACAATAAGGGTCCAGGCACACTCAGGGCCTGATTCAGCAAAATGAAGGGCTTATTTAATGTTTGTTCTGGGAAGGTTGACTTTTTTTTCCAAGTTTTCTGCAGGTTTAAATGGAAGCTGATAATATTTATTGCTGAGTCAGACTTTGCAAGTACATGAAATTAAATCTGGATGAATATGAAACTAGTTATGAGAGGATTAGAAAAGGAGAAGAAAAAAAGCCGTCCAAGCTCAGGTGCAGTCAGAGGAACTTTTCCTACTGACTTCAACAGCAAATAAATCCAGGTGCTTGTTTCTCCCAGCCCCACAGCCTGCCCTTTCTGTGAGCAGAACAGGTACATTCCCACAGGCAGACTTCATCGCCAGGCCAGGTTCACCTCTGTGCTCCTGCACCTTATCTCTTGTGCAACGGGTGCTTGCTCATCAGCAAATTCAGGTTGTCAACACATGGTGTTAAATCCCACATCTGCACCTTCCACACCTTGTTCCTCCCTCCGAGCATTTCCAGTTTATAGCAAACCCTGTTATTTCAGGGACCTCTCTGTACATTGCTGCATGGTGACTGAAGTCATCACCAGCACCTGCTGGAAGGGGGTGCGATCTGCCAGCATCCCAAAGCTGCAGATTCCTACTGCACACCACCTCAGCAACAACACAAGGTCACAGCAGAATGAGAATTAAGCCCATGTCCTGCCACATGCAGGATACAACTTACTGTGTCCTGGACATAGCCCAAGGTGTTCAGTGGTCCTTAACACTGTAGTTTTATTTAAATACTTGACCTTCTATTTAAACAAAATGTGAATTGCCACTTTTTTTTTTTTTTTTGAATTCCCCAATCTAAATGCAATTGATATTAAGTTGCACCAGCATTTCACTCCCCCTTTCCCATGTGGCAGCAGTGAAAGCCTGAGTGGACAGCAGGGCGATCACCAGCACCTGCAGCAGGACTGCGATTCCTCGGTCATGCAGCTGAGCTGCAGGGGTTGTACTGACACTTATCCAGGCAGATGAAAATGAATCATGATCCCTCAGGACATTTTTTTTTTTTCTAAATTAACAATTGTCCAATTGGATAAATTATCACAAGTTGAGCTGATGTAAATATCTAGCTAATGCCCATTTGCTGATTTAATGAAATCCAGAAACGACTTGCAATCGCATAATGAGCCTGGATTCCTAGCTGATAGGATCACAGGACTAGAGAGAAGTCAGCTCCGTAAAACACATCAGCAGTGCATTTAAACAAAAGTGCATCTGTCACTGCACAGACTACTAGTACATTATCACTCTTGTTGTTAAAAGATCTTGGTTTTTTGATGGCTGTGTTCTGACCACTTGAATTTAGTGATTGCACAAAGAGGAACTGGTCCCCTCTAAACCTATTTAAAAAATAGTCATGAAAGAATCAGAAAAAAATACTCATCACAAAGAGCTCAGCATGAGCTTTTGAAGTGCAAACATAATATTTTCTTTACAGTTGAGACTGCAGCATATCATTAGTCCTAATGAGTCAATTATGCTCCGAGCAGTGCATGCCAGCAGCCACCGACACCGCACTGCCAGCGGCTCCCTTGGCTGGCAGTGTGGCTGCAGGGGTCCACGAGCTGTGCTCCCTCCTGCACCATCCTGCAGTGCTCACCAGGTGCTGCAGCCTTGTTTGGGACATGGAGGACAGTGGAGCACCATCACATCTGGCAAGGCCCCAGACAAGAGCCCCCTGCCTGGGGCAGCACCAGCCCCACACAAAATGCTACTTGCTCCCTGTGCTGCAGCAGGCTCCCTGTGCCTGAGCTGGTCCCACCGTGGTGCTCCATGAGAGGTCTGGGGGCTTCCGAAGGGAAAACCTGGCTCTTTCACGGGCTCCATCCCAGGGCAACTGGTGCTGCTGCCCTTCTCCTCTGCCAGCTCAACCAGAATCAGTGACATTGCCTGAAAAGAGGCTGAACCCAAACAGGGACTGCAGTAAGAACGAGGCAGCAGGGATGGGCTCCCTGCACCAACAGGGCCAGGGAGCCCAGGGCTTCCTCCTCCATGGCTCTTGCTGATCTCTCTCTGAACAGGAGATACGATGATGACTTCTCATGCAGCTTCCTGAACATCATCCTGACTTGTAAGCACACCAGAAGAGCCTGGTGTTTGCTCTTTGCAATTCTGCAGAGTAGGGAGAAAGGCAGAAACCAGTGCAGGTTTCTGGTTTGGGGTTTTTATAAATAAATACCATAGGAGGCTGTGAAACTCGCTGGGGAAGGAAGCACAAATCACACTTCCTGCTGCTCAGGTACAGCAGGGAGCTGCTTATTATCATACACAGCATTTCCCAGTTTTTAGTCTAATGGCAACATAATGGGCTGATTTTACTATTTGCTTTCTACAAGCAAGAATTTACTTGTCCAAAACCGTAGCAGCCTAGCATTTACTAGGCAAGAAGGCTGCTAGCAAGAAAGTGGGCCCAAGAGAGCTAAAACAGGAGCTGAATGTATGACCTTAGCCTGTGTACCCCTTCATTGCTTTCTAATCACAGGCACTTTCTAATCTCAGGCTGCACATATGGGGTGGCAACAGGTGACAGCCAGGTTCCCCCTTCAGGTGGGCCACTCTCACCATTCCCTGCAGAGAAAGGATGAAAGCACTGGAGTTTCTTGCTGGGATGGCACTGGGCTGAGCAGAAGCGTGCCCATGGTCCTCTGCATCTCAAACAGTGCAGAGGATGGCCAGTACGCACACGCTACTTTCAGCTGGACACTCAACTCTTCAGAGAGGGAAAACTGGAAGAGGTACTGCCCGCTATTGCTTTATCAGGGAACTCTCTTCAGTTATTAAAGTTTTGTTCCTCCCCCCAGCCCAGCTGTAAACATGGGTATCAGCAAAGGGGAAACACCCAAGCAGCCTCGCCAACCTGCCAAGCAGAAAGCCAGCCCTGCCTCTTCCTTGTGCTGGCCACTGAAAGGGAAAACAACAAAAACACTTCACTCCCCCATGAAAGGGAAGGATGCTTACCCCAGGCAGGGTGCACAGCTCGCTCCAGGACGCAGTCACACAACGGTGAGAGTGTAACACGTGCATTTGTAAGATACATGACAAACTCTGACAAGTGTGTGGCAGTTTGGGCTGGTGTCCATGCAGAAACCCACGTTTTGTGTTCCTTGTACCACAGCACAGCCAGAGGCCTGACCTCACCCATCCCACGCACAACTTGAGAGTGGCCTGATGCGACCCGCAGGATTTGCATTGCACAGAGCCAAGTGAGGAGACTGAAGCTCACAGTGCCCTCATAGGAGAGGCCAGGAGAGGAAACACCTTGAGCACAAAGGCTGAGACAGCAGAGTTCAAAATGAGCAAGCATCGCTCCTGCAGCTGAAACTGTGCTTGCTGCTCAAATACAGCTGCAACCGCATGTTTTCTGCTCTTACCCTGCTATCACCCCTACTTCTTCCTGTACCGTACTCGAGCTCCGAGCACCCGCTCACCCCACACAGCAAGGTGGTGCCTCCATGTGCCTCCCAGGTACCAGGGCTCATCCTGCACGACAGCTGCTGCCTGCTCCTGCCTGCTCCTGGGCCAGTTGCCATTATTCTATTGCCATTTTTCTCTTACCATTTTGTAAAAATGAAAAATAAATCAGGCAGCACAGGAAAAAAAAAAAAAAGAAAAAAGCATAGGAAAAAGAAAAAGTAAAAAGAAAAGTTTTGAGGTTTTAAGTACTAGACAAAGTCAGGGACTCCCCTATGACTTTGCAGGTGCACTGGCAACCTCACACAGTGAGACAGTGCATTGGGATTAAATATTGCATATTCTGAAATGGTAGAAAGCCTCATTCAACAGTACTTTCTCCCATACTTCCTTCCACAGATTTTAAGTACCTTCTTTGCTTCTACAACATTGCATAATAACTGCAGCTTAGCCTGGGGGCAACTTCAGACAAGCCACTAGAAGTAGGAACCAAGCCACATGCCTGCAAGCTGCACGAACCCCCTAGAGATGTACGAGATTTTTTTCTCCTTACCAATCCTTGATTCCTCCCAGCTGAGAGCTGGTCCCTTCCAGGGTCGTCGTCGTCGCCGCCGTCGTCGGCTGCTGCTGCTGCTGCCCCCCCCCCCAGCTGTCCCATGGCCCCCAAGCCAGCAGCACCCCCCCAGCAGCCAGAGCAGACTTAGGGCTCAGGACAGGGTTTATAAAGGCATCAGTGAGCTAATAACAAGCTCACCTGTGCCTGGTAAGAGCAGTGTGTTTCCAATTAGTGCTGCTCTGCTGTCCTAGGACATCTCACCGCCTCAGAGCCCCTCTGGCATGCCCCAGCAATGTCCCAGCGCTCCTGCCTTCGGTGTCAGCGGGAGCTTGTTGTGGGACGGCTGCTGCAGGAGAGGCTGCTTCTCAGCTCCTTCTGTTGTAATTACAATTACGGTGACACTTAGTCTTATGATAGCATTCTCCATTTTCTGATTGTTTCCTGAGCGTAGGCTATTAATGCCAGCTTTATACTCCTTGTTCAGGAAAGAGTAGGTGTTTTCCTACAGAAAGGCCATTACTTTAGATTAACAGTATGGCAAACATTGAATAAGAGGCAGCATGGAGCACCTGTGCCTCCTCCCAGCCTGTGCTGGAAAGGAAATGTTTCACCCCACAGGGAAACGACCACCCCTTGGCCATTTTGGACAGGAGCAGCACATGGCAGCCACCACCAAACCGGCAGCAAAAACACGACTCCTCACTGAAATCAGCTGTTGCCTCCTCATCAGATTACTGAGTAATTTCCCCCGCAGCTATGACTCAGTTGACTGGAAATTTTGCCTGAGCGAGGACTGGACGTCTGGCGTGAGGTTCTCCATCCCCAGGGGTTTCACCTCCCACGGAGCCCCTGCGGGGCAGCTCTGGTGGCTGGCGAGAGCTGGGCACCGTGCCGAGGGGTCACCCCCGTGTCCGGGCACTGCTGCACTGTGGGACAAGCTGCCCATGCTAGCTAAAGAGCATGGAAGGAGGCAAAGTCTCCAAAAGTTCAGCTGCCACGTCTGTCGGTAGCAAGCAACACACACATCTGCATCACCAGCAGAAGAGAAGCCCAATTACATCCCAGAAATATTTTGGGGTGCTTTGGCTTTCAGCACTTTCCTCTGCTTGCCCTTTGAAAGGAAAGTGTTTGTATAAATAACAGCAGATGCATATTAAAATAGCTCATCTCCCAGCCAGTGTTTAGCAATAGAAATGAGCAAAGATAAAACAGTTGCATATGATGTGAGAAACACAGCAGATGGGGAGCGCGGAGAAGCAGGCCAGCCTGCGCCTCATGTCGGAGCGAGCCGCCGGTGCCGCTCGGTGCCGCTTGGTGCTGCCAGTGCCACCTGCAGCGTGCGAGGCTGCTCCAGCTTCCTCAGACAGGAAGGGCCAGCAGCGCTTCGGGTGCTTGCCTGCTTGGTTTGGCATTAATGAGCAACTTTGGCTCCTCTCCCTGCATCCACGTGCAAAAGCTTCAAGATCTCTCCCTTCAACTCACAAGCCTTCGAAGCAAATGCAGCCACCTGGGTCTCCTGCACTGTGCTTTGCTTCCCTCTTTGTGTTAAGCACCAAAGCCTCTTGCTTTCCAAAGGTGTGCCCCCTTGGTTATGACAAACTCTTGCATGTGAATGTAGCGACAGTAAGGTAAGGAGAGGTTAAGGTCTCATGGGCTAAAATTCAGCTCTCTCCCCTCGTGCCTCACCCACAGACCACAGGGATATTTTCTTTCTGCCTCAGAGCCACAGCCCCGAAGAGCTGCCGGCTGGAGCCAGCCCTTGCCTTCAGTTGCAGATGGCAGGAATGCAAGGACCCCACATGTGAGCAGCTGGGGCAAACACCGGGGTTTTGGCCCCCCTGGTCTCCTGCTTCCCACCACATACTGCAGTTGTGCCTGCATTGTGGGGAGGACGGGAACAAAACCGCAGTCCTGAGGCTGTTTTCTCAAGGAACAAGCCTGCCATGGATGAGGGTATTTATCTTCCCATAAATCTCACATTTATTCAAAACAGCCAGGAGGTCTCCCAAGAACTGCTGTCCCATTGGACATACCCACGTCTGAAGGTGCTGCTGTAATATTTGCCAAGTTCATGGGGTAACTGGGGCCAGTTCTGAGCGCTCCCATAAAACCAGAAAACTCCACCTGGATTTCTAAAGTTACAGAAACCACAAAGATATCAGCCTGTCCCATCAGCTGTTTCACTGCCTGCACTCTGTTTGTGGTGCAGGGCTGTGTTCCAGGCGGGCTGGTTCTCGCTGACGGCTGCTGCCACCAGCGGGCACAGGCAGCGCTCCCGGCCCCAGATCCATCACCGGCCCCGCGCTGCGTCCTCCAGCCCCGCACATTGCCCCTGCCCCGCACACTGCCCCTGCTTTGTAACCCACTCAGTCGCCGTGCAGGTGGGAAGTGGGGACGTGTCCCTCTGTCACCCTGTCTAGGAGCTTCCAGGCACACTGGTGTCATTACTGGGACCTGGGTCAGCGAGCAGCAGCTCTGGGATGCTGGCTGTGCTGGCTCTTGGTCGCTTTCTGTTGCTTTACCAGGAGCCGTCATAACTAGCAGGTGTCCTGGCTCGCATGCTGTTTTTTTCCATTGAAGCTTGATGCAGAAAGAGAATGACTAATATCGCTATTTCAATTACTAAGAAATGTCCTCCGTGTGGTTCTTCCAGTGTCACCACGTCTGCTCCTTGTGCAGTGACTTGTGATGTGTCCTCTAAGTCCCCGCAGCATGAGCCTCCCTGCCGCCTGCCCCCTACCATCGCCCTGCTGATGCTGCGACCCTTCCCCGCTGTGTTGTGCCGGTGGCAGCAGTTACAGAAGGGAATGGGTTTGGGGTCTGGAGCCCCTGGCAGGGAGCTGCCGCTCCTCCACACCCTGGCCAGCTCTCCCCCCAGCACCATGGCACAGCTTGTGCTCCTGTCCCTGTGTCCCCTGCTGCGGTGATGGGGACAGGAGCTGCCGGCACTGGTGAACCCGAGGCAGGGAGAGGAGGGATGGATAGGGCTGGGATGAGCTGTGCTGGAGGAGCCCCGCTCTGCCAGGCGGGCTGGGAGGGATGTTTTCCTTGGACTGCGAGCGGGCGAGCGGTGCCAGCAGCAACTTCGTGACCCTGGAGCAACGCGAGTGCCGCTCCCTTGGACTCATCTCTTCCAAGTCCTGCAGGCGGCGGCTGCTCCGTGATCATCCTCGCTCTGCCCGAGCTCAGCCCTGGGGCAGACAGAGGGGTCGAGCTGCAGCACCAGGAACAGGGGCTGGAGCCGGACACTGGGATCACCTCCTCCCACCAATGCCCACAGCTGCTTCCTGGTGGTACCTGATCCACGTGGTGAAGCTGCTCACGCAGCCGCTGCTGCTATTTTATTTAAGGCCAGAGGAACTGGGAGCTGGCTGTGGCTCAAGCCCAACCCTGGCCATGGCAGTTCTGGTCCACACCTCACACTGGGTGTGAAAACACAGGAGGAACCGGCCAGCGGGCTTCCAGCGGCCCCAAGAGCCAAAAGCGAGATGCAGCCCTTTGACAACAAGGGTAAGCACCTTTTGAGGTGACTGCTAGTGTGGGCCGCGGTTTCCCCACCCTTTAAAACACAAAATCCGACCGACCCCTTCCCTCCCCACCACACCACTGGGCTGGGTGCGGGTGCTGGGCTCTGCGGGTGCCCAGTGCCGTGCAGTCACAGGAGGCACCGGATGGCGCCCACAGCCCCCCTGCTCCCACAGAGCGCTCAGGGTGGCAATAAATGGCCCATTTGTCAGAGCGGCCTTTCTATTTTGAGAGCCGATTAAAATGTTTGCCTTGGGTAGCCAAGTAACCTGAAAGGCTGTGATTTACCCTGGTGCGCGTTATCTGCGCGGAGCCTCGGCTGCGCTCGCCCGCCCGCCGGTAACGCGGTGCCCTGGAGACCCTTCCTGCCTGCATGGCTGCGAGCGCGGCATGAGGCTGTGCCGATACCAGCCACAGGATTTCCTCTGCAAATTAAACTTCCATGAGATAAGAAAACCAAACACCATCCGGGGCACAGCAAGCAGCTTCATGAGGGGCAGGGGTGGCAGTGCCCCCCAGGTCCGGGGCCCAGGGGCGAGTGTGCTGCCGGCCCCCTCCCTCCGGTGGCGCAGAAAGCCCAGCGAGCACTATTTGCATTTCCTGCCTCAAAAGTGAACAAAGCTGAGCTCAGCAGCTCCCTCCCACCCCCGCCCCGTGCCTTCGAAGCGCAGCGGAAACTGTGAGGGGCTGAGGAGATGGAAACACTGCTGCTTTATCTCACCGTGCTTTCAGGCGTCCCTTCTTTCTTCTTCAGCAAGAAATGTGATGGTTACACCATCAAATCTCGCATAATGCAGCCGTCCCGCTACCTTGTGGCTCCTTATTGGGCTCTGAGGTGCTGTAAAGCTGCACAAAACAGGCCCTAAATCTCATTGTCAGGCCAGCAACAAATGTTTCATTGTTATTTAGCCACCAACACGCTCAGTTTAAATTCCCTTTCACTGTAGAAAGGGAATCGCAATTTCACCAGTGCCAGCCCAACTTATGGGCAAACTCCTGACGTATTGTTCTGAGACTCAGGCCTGTGTGCTGAGGCTAGTGTTTAAGAACTATTTATTTTCCTAAAAATCAGGGCAGCAATTGTGGCAATGCGTGTGATCAGGAGAGCTGAGTTTTCCACTTTATTGAGAGATCTGCACGCATTTTGCCGCAAATAGGCAGTAAGGAAAAACGAATCCCGTTTTTTTCCCAAACAGCCTCTCTGAGTTAATCGCAGAACAAAAGAGGCCTCGATTGCTGCCATACATCATGGAAAGGGCTGGATCCAAATACAAATGGATTAAAAATAAAGAGATACAAACAGTGCTTCCTTCCTGCAGAGCCCCCTGCGGCCACTGGCCGCTGCCCAGCTCCGGGCTGCATCCAGCCCCGCCGCCCGGCCGCCGAGGTGCTGGGGGCCGCCGAGGCGCCAAGGGCTTTGTGTCCATGCAGGAGCAGCCCCCGGGAAAGGCGTTAGTTTTGGCAGCTCCCCTGGTCAAATACACACCGACAGACTTTCCTTCCTCCCAGGCACCTCCGTTTGTGTCTGTCCTTCACTCGCTGTCGCAGGAAGCCGCTGTGGTGAGCCAACAGCCCCTTCCCACTGCAAGCTGCACCTCGGCACGTCGTGAGGGCCTGGGTCCTCCAGCAGCCCCCAGGCAGCAGCCCCTGGGGGGACGTGGCAGGAGCCCTGGTGTCCTGGGCAGCCCAGCCTCATGGCCACCCTGGCACCAGGGCCGCTGTGCCTGTGTCATGAAGCAATCGGCTCCAAACCCTGTCCAGAAGGCACTGGGGGGGTCACTGCTTCCATCTGCAGCAGGACCAAGTCCCACTGCTTGCTGCACCCATGGGAGTCCAAAGCTGATCCTTCCAAGCCACTGGGGCTGCTCTGGGCTTACCCAGGCATAAATGGCCGTACTATAAATAAAACCTCCGTTTGATTAGAGAACTTAAGGCAGGAAAAAAGCACTTACAAGCTATACAAGGAAAACAAACTTCCCCCTTCCACCACCCGTGAGTAGTTATGCTGCTGCTGCTGAATGAGTGCCAGCCTGTGACCAAGTCATGCTTCATAAATAAATTGCACAAAGGTATTCCCTGTCCCAGAGCACTCACCCTGTGCACAAGGGCAGGTGAGAAGCCAGTCCTGGGGAAGGGGAGGGCAGGATGTGGCATGGCCAGGGGTGGCTGAGGAGGAGCCGAGCTCTGTACCTCTCGTGCTGCTGCTGCGCTCAGGTCTGCTGCAGCCCGGGTCTGCGACTCGCCGGGTATTCAGCGGAAGCACAGCAAAAGATGTGCAGAAAACCGCCAGGCAAAGCTCATCAGCAAAACAGAATTTTAAAGATTTTTCATCCAGTCCAAGAAAAAAAAAAAAAAAAAAAAAAAAAAAAAAAGTTGCTTTGGCTTAAGCCAGACTGGGGCTTTTGGCACTGTGGCCAACAAACTTCACCCATTTGCACTCATGAGCGCGGCTCCCGGCTGCTGGGCAGGGCGGGTGGCTGCAGCAGCCGGGCAGGCTGGAAGCTGTGACTGCAGCCGGTGGGAGCAGCAAAATGTCCGTGCACAAGCTGGGACAGTGGATGAGGGCGGAGGGGAGGCAGAAGCAGAGCGGCCTGGTGTGGGTCTGCTCAATGGGGCAGAAGCCCTTGAGAAGGTGTCAGAGCGAGCATGTCCCTGGGGGCAGGGGGGAGCCGAGCATCAGCAGCATGAACAGGAGCTGGGGAGAAAGGATGGAGGTGGAGACAAAAGGAAAAAATGAGGAAGCAACATGGGAGACAGGCTGGAATAGGAAGCAAAAGAAGAGTAGAAACCTGCTGGAGGAGGCAGGCGAGTCCCTGGGCGCCATCGCTGCGTCTGTGAGGTGCTGCAGGGACGCCTGTTCCTCCTCGGTCTCGTCACTGTGTGGTTTACAATGCGTCCGAGGCAGGGCAGAGGAGGGCTGGGGACACGGCACTGTCACCTGCCAGACCCACTGGCACATGGCAGGGGGCACAGGCTGCACCCCTCCACCACAGCTTTGCTCAGCATCAGGGCCCTGCATGCACCCACGGCACCCAGCAGCTGCAGGAGGAGCGCTGGCACAAGCGAGGCAGCAGGGCCGGACCAAACCCCATGCCCGGGAGGGAGGCAGCTGCGGGCGGGGGCCGGATGGGAAGGTGAAATCCGGTCAAGTACGCGCAGAGTTTGGAGAGGCTGAAAATAATTTTCTGGCTTGAACTGCAGCCAGGGCAATGGAGCCAGCGCTGCTCTTCAGAAAGTGTTAATGGGGTTTTAAATGACAACAAATGGCCGTGCCTTCAGTTTTTTGTTGGATCAAAGGGCCTATATCTTCAATAATTTGTCTAAGTTTTGGACTTCTGCTCTGGGAGACGAAAGGCAATCATGTTCAAAAGCAAGCAAATGCCAGTAAATCCCTGCTTAATCCATGCATACGGCTTGTTTCTGGAGGGCTTTTTACAGTGCGGTTGCACCTTAATACTCATGCTGAGATGCAGTCAAAACCAAGAACTATTTGGTGACTCCATAACCAGTGCATTTATTGACTGTGGTTGGTGTTGAACTGCACATTTTGGGCAGGGTCCATTCAGCCCTTGCTGGAGGTGAGCTGTAAGGAGAAGCCACTGAATTTCATCTCCCCGCGTGCTCTCAGGCACCAGTCGTAGCCCACTGCAGCGAAGTAATTCCCTTGGGGTCAGAAGTAAGAGCTGGGGAGAGAGCTCAGGCCCTTGGCTCCTGGCCCCGGTGTTTCCCCCCCCCCCATTCTGCCTCCCGCAGTCTTGCCAGGCTTAGATATAAAATTATCAGCAGAATGGTTTATAAAACATCAAAACAGTTCCTATCATGTCAGCTAGACAATTTGTATAAATAGTGCCTCTTTAAAGAATATTCTGCCAGCTCGAACCTCCCTTTCATTCCTCTGTGATTTATTTTATGTTATTTTAATGGGATTTTAAAACAATCTCTAACGAAGAGAGCGAATGGAAAGTCCTGTCTGGCGAGGATGCGTTCGGCACGGCGTTCGGCAGCTGCTGAGCCCTGGCAGGATCGTGGGTTTGCTGCCACCTGTCAGGTGCACGGTAACAGCTACGCAGAAAGGCTTTTACAATGAATTTGAGAGTAATTTCCTCTAATGGTATATAGGAGATGACTGCTCAAAACTGTTATTGCTCGATGGGTGAAGTCTGTGCATCGCTGTGCAACAAGTCGGAGAAATCACCTCTGGGAAGGAAATATTTCAAAAAGTTGTATTTCCTGAGAATTGCAAAACAGCTTGAAAGAGCAGAAGAAGCCGTCTCAGTTGTGTTCTGCAAAATAAATAGGCTGTCACCACACCAGACATCCTCAGATGAATATGGACAGATTCTGATTCACAGGAGTCTGGCCAGAGACAGCCCTTGGTGGGGCGCGGGAGCCCGCAGTGGTCATGATGGCAATCGGGAAGAGGCACAGCATCGGCACGGCCACTCCGCTGTTCTGCTTCTCATGTAATTATTTACAATGTTCAGGCTCTGCAAGACTGAGGCTATGCACTGCTGTTGCATGCATGGGGAGCAGTTAGGAGCATACATATTTATATATCCTTGTACGTTTTTCTGGCTGTTTTTTAGCACCTATTTCCTACAGAATGTGCATTTATGAAAAAAAAAAAAAAAAGAGAGAGAGAGAGAGAAAAAAACCATGTATTTTCCATAAAAAGCAGTCTGCAGTGAGGAGTTTTCCAGATCTGATGCTCTACTGACAATTTGCTTTAGATAGTGGTTGAAACCATTTTTGGAACAAAATCTGGATTCTAGGAGTAATGAATTTTGTCTTTCAGTAAAGCTGTGTGCAGACTGGGGGAAGCATTTCCCTCAGCTTTTCCCATCTGTGAGAAATATTGACTGTTTCTTCAACATAACTGCTCTGTACCCACGGGGCAGGTGGAATGTGGCCCCAATGGGAATTTTTAGCAGTGCCTGTGGAGCAAGACGTCGCTGCTCCCGTCCAGCTCCTTGAAGCTCACAGAGCCCTGGGAAGGTCAGATTCCCCATCCTCTTCTCAAGGACAGGGAAACTGAGGCACAGAGCAGTGACATGACTTGTCCTCAGGCACTAATGCCAGGCTCTGGAATCTCATTTCAGCTCATTATTCACCCAGCCACAATCACTCTCTGTTAAACCAGATGTGACCCTGCTTCACATTCACATCCTCTCTCTGCTTTGCTTTCACTTCCTTTAAAGGCAAGGAACAACCAGGAGGGGCATCCGTCTCCACTCACTGGGTCTCAATTTATCATCTTTTTTTTTTTTTTTTTATTTTTTTTCTTTTTCCCTTTCCAGGTAAACGTTAAATTTCAGAGTCCCAACAAAAAATCCCCCCACCCCTCCTGGCCCAGGGGTGGGTGCTGTGTGCAGGGACGTGGCCACGTCCCCACCGTGTGCGTGCAGAGCGTGGCCGTGGGCAAGAGTGCGCTGTGCCGTAGCCAAACCCCTGCTGGGCCCTGGCACAGGGCTCGGGGCTGGGCTGGCATCAGGGGTCCCTCCTGCATGCTCAGCCCATGTGCCACACGTGATGGGGGACAGCACGCTGACAGCTGGGGTGCTGGAAATGCCAGGAAACCCTGGACCCTTCCCGTTTCAGAGCTAAGGTCTGCAGGCGGCAGCCCCGGCTGACGACGAGCAGGTACAGCTCACCGGGTGTCCAGTGCTGGATGTAGCTTTGGGGACCAGGGGACATGTTTCCCCTGGCAGAGGGACGGAGAGGGACGACTGCACCCCTCCTGTGAGGCACGTGGGTGGGAGAGGCAGGCAGGTAACGCCGGGGTGGTCCCTCACATCCTGAGGCCGGGCACACACAGGGTGCAGGCTCTGCACATGAGCGCAGGCGCTGGGCACGGCAGGAGCGAGCCCAGCACGGGGTGCCCGGGCAGCGTTGCCTGCCAGGAGGCCGCTATCTGTCCCTGCAAGTGTTTTACATCCCTGCCAGAACAAAGGTGGACTGTTGCTATTGTTGAGTCACACGATAAGATCATTGTTATGGGATTTTTATGCCTTTTTTTTTTTTTTTTAACGTGTATCACTTAGAAATAACTTTTCTTTTCTTTTTTTTTTTTTTTTTCTATATAATCTCTTCTCTTCTCCACCCCCAATGTGAAAAGGGAATCTGTGCTCAGAGCCCTGCTGAGATTGCAGATAGACCATTCCCTTCCTGATCCTTATCTCACCAGGATGTAGGAGGATCCTCGGGGAATAGCTGGAAGCCTTTTGCTGGAGCCATCCAAGGAACAGCAAGCTGACTACAGCCTTTAAATGGCAAATCCATCAAGCACTCGGGGACCAGGATCGGAAGCGCTGTTTAACTCCCCTGAACTACGACACCCCTGGACTGTGCTGCACTGGGTCTCGCCCTGGTGCCTGCCCTGGCACTAGCGTGTGCACCACGCACCGCTCAGAGCTCTGCAGGCACCAGGGAGCCAGCTAAATAGCAGGATCTAAAAATACACCTTTGAATCCTAATCTCGAACAAAGCCTTAAATTGCTGGCTCACAAACTTATTCCAGCTGCAGCCCACTTACAGGCGGGTGATTTTGAGCGGCAGCAAATCCCTGGCTGAGTTTCTCGCCCCGGGGATGGCCCCAGCTCCACAAAGCTCAGCCTGCGCCTTGCGTCCTGCACCCTCACCCTGCACCGCGAGGCCAGCTGGACTGGGACTTCAAGGTGCTGGGGAAACAAAGAGGGGGGGATGAATGAATCCTGCACCTCTGCACAGCCAAGCCCAACATTTCTTACACACAGCTCCTCCTGCCGCCAGCTTCATCACCGCATGCAAAAAGGCCTGCTTCAAATCACAACTATTTTTATGAAACACAATATGCTGTGTTTGGCAGCAAAGTGGTCCAAATACTCCAAGCACATCAGCAGAAGGATTATACACTACGGCAGTATATATTTATATATACACACAGTCTAGACATCAGCAGAGGGCTGTCAGCCCTGCTGTACAGAGCTTTGCTGCCGGAGCTCAGCCGTGTGCTTCTCTAAGCCAGCAGCAGTGAGCTGCCATCATTCGCACGGCCCAGCCCCTTGGCAGCAGCACATCTCATGCTCATGGGAGCACAATTAGGTGCAGAAGTGAATGAGGGAGCCCACGGGTTGGTGGCCAGGGTTGGACGCGTGCAAGGGAATGGTGAGACAGGGACAAAGAGGTGGCTTCTACGCCACAGCAGTCCCCGACCCCACGCCAGATCTGGCCCCATTTGGCTCCTCTGTCTGGGGAGTGTTAAATTGCTTTACAAGCCGTACAGACCTCCAGCCCCGTGTTTCCTGGTGCGGGGGCTGCAGGGGGGCAGCAGGAGAGGAGCCGAGCTCCCGCAGCAGGAGGCAGCAGGGCCACAGCACTCGGGGCTGGGCAGGGCGCTCGGTGCTCACGCGGGGCCACGGCATGGGCTCGTCCTCCCTTAGTGACAGACGAGTTGCAACAGCCTGGCAACCTGGTTGCTTTGTGTTTAGGACAGGAAACAGATGCTGCCTGGTGGAGGAAGCATCTGAAGAAAATAAGCACGCCTTGTGCCTCCCTGGCAGAGACGCGGTGGGAACAGGGGGTGTGCGGGGCGGAAACGCCCCGGTCCGGCCCCCGCCAGGGCAGGTGCAGTTCAGCTGCATTTGATGGCATCACCCTTGGCCAAATCAGTGGGGATGGGAAATCCCAAAGGGATTTTTCCCTCTGGATTTATGTTCTCTTAGAAGTGCAGGGGCTGGTGCTCACCACGCGTGGTCTCGCCTCGCTCCGCTGACCAAAGGTAGCCCGGCTGTGCCTCCCTGGGGGATGTGCTGGGGGGGAAGGAGCAGATCTGTGCTCTGCCTCCTGCCGTGGGACTGCACGGCACAGAACACTCCTGGCCTTTTGCTTTTGGGCTCGGAATTCGACACACTTATTCAGCGTGATCACTGAACAAGTAGCGGTGTTGCTGATCTCCCCGCTGCACAAAGCATCCCACAGCTGCTTAGTGTGCACCTCAGATAGCTTCACAGCTCTGCAAAGGCTCCGTTTGCTGCTGTGCCCAGCACGCTGCCCTATCTCCTCACAGCCCCTGGTATGAATAAACAAGTCGTAGGGAAAAGAAGAAAGTTCTGAGGGCAAGGAAAGCCCAGGTTAGTTATGTACCTGTAGGGAACGCGACACAGTTCACTCCTCTCACGGTTACGCCTGCAGAAGCCACTTGTGCAGCCTGGCCTGAGGGTCCTGAAATGATGAAGCATTTCTCACCCCACCTACAACTGCAACACATCTCCAGTCCTCAGCTGCTGAACGGACAGAAAGGTGGGCAACAGCCTGCGTGGGATGAATAGGGTTACCTGTGTTGTAGGCGGGGATGGTGTTCCCATTGGAAAGCGAAATGCCTTCTAAGAAAGAGGTGTAGGAAGATCTAATGCTATTAACACTTATGGGCTGCTGTAAGCAAAAGTTCATAAAAAGGCTGCTCGTTTTCCTTCCTGCTCAGCTTTCCACAAGTGGGGGCTGCTGCCCCGTTGAGCTGGGTCGCTGTATTTTCAGGCTGTGCAACCCCCGCTGAGCCCCCACCTGAGGCTGAGTCCTCATTTTGTTGTTCTGCTTTCTGTGCAACCAGAAATCTGGCAGCCAGGATCTGGCTTCTTGTTACGTCCTACACTACCCCAGCATTTATAGGGACATTTGTTCTGTGGCATCATGCCAGAGCATTTCTTTGTAGCTTCACCAATTGAAGAAACACTTTCCATAAATAGATCTGAAAAGATGAAGCAAATACTTTTAAAGGAAGAACTGTTAGCAGGGGCAAAATTAGTGCAAAAGGTTAATGCCAGCTCTCCTGTCAACCTGCTGGACTCAACTGCAGCACGCTGCAGGAGCTTGACACAGGGTTACAGCAGACAAAAGGGTGGATTTGGGTATTTGTGACAGTTCAGGATCAGCAGTTCGTGCTCACCCCGGCTGTAGCTGCCTACATCTCTTTGGGGTCTGTCAGCACCTTGTGCTGTATCTCAGGGTCAGCCTGGGGCTTGGGAAATGGGTGCCTGGGGACAGCGAGGAAGAGCCTGCAGCCTGTCACAGCACCCGCTGGGAGACCCCTCTGAGCTCCGGTCCGTGCCAGTCTGTGCAAACACGCCAGGCACGTGCGTCCTGCCCCAGGACACGTCTCACCCCGGAGGTGGAGGGACCGCGGGCCCAGCAGGCAGGCAGCCCCCCCAGCACCAGCACTGCTGCCACGGAGCACTGGGAGCCCCAGGAAGGCCGGAGCATCGTGCTCCAGCTCCAGGAGTCTTGGGCACTGCCTGGCAGGGCTCGCAGGATCCCCCAGAAACCACTCGCCTGGCACCATGCTTTTTATTAACAGAGCAAAGCATCTATGAACATGAACATAATCAGTTCCTCATCCACACCTGTCGAGCTACCACTCTTCCAAACTTCTAAAACCTTTTGCCTCAGAAATGCATTTTTTGTTTGTTTGTTTTAATTAACTAGGATTCTGAACTAATCACCTCACTGCTCAGAGCTCAGTTAGCTTAACAGCAAAACACAAGCACAATTACAGATCCAGAAGGCACAAGCTGAGAAATACACCCCAGTGGCTGTGCCACATCCGCCCTGCTTGCTGCTCCCCAGATGTTTCAGTCGAACACAGCCTGGACACAGCCCCGGCGCAGCACTCGCTCAGATCACACTCACTCCCAGCTGCTCTGCCGTGTGCTCTGCGCTAGAAATGACCAACTCTGACTTTTGGAACAGGATGTAAGTCCTCAGAATGAAAGTGCATGTTTCCTTGAACTTCTGTATCTTGAAGGCATAGACAATGGGGTTCATGGCTGAGCTGGCGTGTGACAGCGGGATGCTCAGGGTCCGTGGGACGGTGCAGGAGAGGCAGAAGTATGAAATGCAGTTCAGGATGCCCAGAGGCAGCCAAGACACTGCAAAGAGGAAGAGAAGGAGGGCCATGTATTTGGCTGTTTTGTACGCCTTCGCATAAACTGTTCCTTCATCTGGAAGACTTGCTGAGTTTCGGCTTAATTTTGTCCGCATGATGTCTTGGCGTACAGGGTACACATGATAAGCGAGGGGAGGAGGATCCAGGTAAAGAAGCTGAAGTACACCACGTAATCCATTCTCATCACAGCCAAATAGTGACACTCGATGTAGCCGGAGCCACCTGTGTGCTGGTTCCACCCCAGCATGGGGACCAGCCCCACCAGCACAGACACAAGCCGACAGAATCCCAGAATCGCACAAACTCTTTGCTTTGTGATGGTTGCCTTGTACCTGGGTGAGTAGGAAGTAGGAGTTAAATGGGATTCTTCTGAAAGAAAGAACTACAATATTCATGAGCTTATGCTTTTAATCACTTATTTCTTGTTGGCCTCATTAGGGTTAAGCACAGTGCTGTGCAGGCAGTCCTTAGCAGCTTCTGTTATTTCAAATGCATTTTGAAACAACAGAGGAACGTACACATGGCCAGCGATCCTTTGTAAATGAGAACCCCAAACCCCTTTCTCACCAACGCCATTTCATTTTCACCCGTCTCAGCAGAGCTGCATGGCTGCCTCCCTTGGCAAAGCCTAAAAACCACCACCTCAGCCAGACCTCAGGCACATAAGCATTTGTCAGAAACCTTTTCCTAACTCTCTATAGCTGAAGATTTTCAGGCATTGCCAAATTTGCAGGAGTTCCCAGACCGCTGGTGTTCCATTGCCTGCACTCTGGGAACATCTGCACTTGCACGAGTACCTCTGGAGAAATGAAGGTGCTCAGGAAAGCCCTGCAATGCTGCAAGCAAGGGAGAAGGAAAACACACAGGAAGACAGAAACAGATGCTGAGATGGGACCTTTGCTTCGGCTCACCTGGAAGGCAGCTTCACTCGCAGGTACCTGTCGATGGTGATGGCCAGGAGAGACAGGATCGAGGCATGGGGGAAAATCATCAACAGGGCAGCACATGAACAAGCAGGAGTAGAAGTGGATGACAACTCCTAGGCTCACCATGATGGCCAGCAGCATGACAAGGATCCCCATGGCAATGTCAGTGAGTACCAGGGAAATGATGTAAAAGAAGGTGGTCTTCTGAAGAGCCGGGTTCAGCTTCACCACCCAAATCACCAAGGCATTGCCCACCAGCGCACATATCCCAATAACAGCCTCCACCACGATATAGACCACATCCAGGCTGTCTAATGACGTTGTGGACATACAAGACTGTGTCCACAATGAAGAAAATGATGCGGTGAACTTTTTTTGTTGTTCTTTTTTTCACCCACTCCCCACAGCTAGGTCAAAACCCAGCTCCTCTCTGATCTGCCTTGAATTAAGTCTCTCAGTCAGAATTTTGCACTTTCTGATGTGCATACAAAACTCACCGTTTCAAGATGAGCAGAGCAAACTGTTTGTAAAGAAGCATATATCACGTCTTTTCATCACAATTTCTAACAGCTTTCTTTCTGTCTTCTTGAGGCTTTAGCACATTTATGTGTGCTCCTCTGGAAGGGTCCAAGTAAAGCAGTGGCATCATTGCAATATGAACAAACCACAGGTGCTACTGCTGCATATAATTCTGCTAGTCTGCTTTAACCACTACCAGAACCTCCCTTCCCCATGTGGGCTCAGTGCCTAGCAGGGTGAATTAACCAAAGCACAGCTACACCGCGCTACAGTTAGTGTGCTCCTGTCTCTACGCTTCTCTAACGCTTGCTCATTCTGTATTGTCTGCTGCATTGGTTTAACATCAGAGAAAATAGGACCAAGGGACCTTGGGTGATCTAGACCATTCCTCTGCCACAAAGAAGGTGTTGGGAGGGCAAATGGGAAGTCTGGATTTGGGGCGAGTGAAGGCAAATGGAAAGGTAAATATCTTCCTTTGACTTGGTCACACAAGCTGCTTCCCCGAGGTCCCATGCAGAGCTGTTTTCTTCTCTGCTGTTCACAGCAGGCACCAGAGGTGAGTGGCCCCTGTTAAGGTTCCTATAGCTCTACTATCAGCTTTGCAACAGGTGCCTGGCCACAACGAATGCCACAAGGAGTAGGTGACAAAGAAAGAAAATTAGCAGCTGTGATTAGAAGGGGAAATGCAGAAGTGCAGGAAGTGGGGAATTTTGCCCAAGCACCCCCAGCAGCTAGGAGGACACAGACTTTTCCCACACCTGCTCAAAACTGCAGCATCAGCTGCCTGTCCCTGCTCAGGGACTTCTCAGAGAAGCAGCTAACTCGGCTTGCAAAACCTAGCACACATTCCAGCTGCGACCTCGCACACAACTCTGCTGGGATTCATCTCCTGCACCCAGGGCTACCCCGTGTCAGCTTTTATTAGAAAACCAGCACCTCCAAGTTTGCGTGCAGACTGGGGCTGCCCACAGACAGGTTCTTCACCACCATTTCCCCAGCAGCAATTGCATCAAAATAGCTCCCAGCCAGGGAGCATGAAGTCCTTATGTGGGTTTCAGGGAAGCAGAATTCGGCCAACCCTTACAGGGCAGAGAATGAAGTCTCATTTATTTCTGGCTCTGTCTTCTCCCAGGGTTAATTTCACTTCCCCAGCTTCAGTTCTGCTGGAAAGCTGGGTGGCAGAGATGGGAGGACGCTGTGTCAGGGAAACAGCATATTTTCCATATTTTCCACCTTTACACAGGGCCCTGCTGCACGAACATGGTGCCACACTGTCTCATCACCTGCCTGCTGCTGGCTCATTCCTGGAGAGCGCTCACTGCCAGTTGCCCGAGATGGGATACCCAGGCAAGTGGCAGTGAGCTTGCCCGGGTATCCCACAGGCAGTGAGCTTGCCCATGAGCTTGGGCTGCCCCCTGCTCGTGTTTGCACCTCCTTGGCTCTGCCCGGAGCAGGAGCAGGAGCAGCTCGTTCACTGCAGACACCTCGAGGGGTCCGCAGCTCCCACCATGTCTGCGATCGCTGCTTTCACACGCTCCCCCCACTTCACATCACATCCCACACCTTGCCTTCGTTTCTCTGTGCTCTGCAAACTAACCCTGGCCTTTCTTTAACTCTTCTGTTGCGAGGAGGCCTCTCCATACCCATTGCTCTAAAGATGGGGCAGAGCAAGGGAAAGCATGCCCCTCTGAACATGGCGAGGGTGGCCAGCGTGCTGGCACTTCCACTGAAAAAACGTCACCGGCCTTATGGCAATGTTCTTGTCACACTGGGAAAGGTCTGAGTAAGGGAACTCAGCCATCTCGGGGCCTTAACTGATTTAATATACCCCAAATTAAGTGAAGTATTGGAATTTAGCTTAATACCCTTCTAGCGTCCCCTGAACAGCCTCATTTCCTACAGTGACTACAGAGCGATTATCTAGGCTGATAAGTGGCAGCTTTGCACGGTCAATTCTGGTTACAGCTCTTCCACTTCTAAAATCGTGGCTAGGAAGAGGAAGCAGTTCAATTATTTGTTTGCAAGTTGCTGGTAAGCAGTCTTGGGAGAACTTTTCATTTTTTTCCTTTTCAAAGTAGCTTTCCAAAGTACTTTACTGCTACCAGGCTGCCGAAGGGGTACTGTGAGCATCAGGAAACGTGTCCGAAGGGGAAAATCTTTCCTGTATGCTGAGATATCTGCAGTCCTGTGGAATGGAAAGAGCTGACTTGCTTTCCGAGTGCTGAGGATGTGAAATTCTGGAGGTTTGCCTGCTGGAACATCACTAGAAGCAGCAAGCGGTAGGCACCGTGGGCAGACCCCGCGGGAGGCTGCTGGTGCCCATGTCCGCCTTCTGCAGCTCGAGCCAGGACAGGAGTGGCCCCAGCAACGTGCCGTCCAACATCAGCCAGGCGCTGAGCAGCATGGATGCCATTTACATCGGGGCCGAGTGCCTGGTGGCTTTGTTTGCCGCTTTGGGTAACATCCTGGTCATCTGGGTGGTGAAACTGAACTCGGCCTTTCAGAACACGACCATGTACTTCATCGTTTCCCTGGCGCTGGCTGATATCGCTGTGGGGGTCCTCGTCATTCCCCTGGCCATTGTGGTGAGCCTGAGAATCAGCATTAACTTCTACTCCTGCCTGTTCATGTGCTGCCTGATCGTGATTTTCACTAATGCATCCATCCTGTCCCTCCTGGCCATCGCGGTCGACAGGTACCTGCGAGTGAAGCTGCCCATCAGGTGAGTGCTGCCCCATCCCGGGCACCTCTGCTCGCCTGCTCCTGCACTGTCCTGCACCCAACCCCTGCCACTTTCCGAACACGTTTTTATTGTAGATGCATGCTTGTGGACAGAGAAAATAGCTGTCCCTGCCAGCCTGCCTGAGGCAAGCTATCGGAGGCAGGACCCACGCTCAGCAGTTAACGCAGCACAGGCAGACCCCGAGGGGGCTTGTGCAATGCCGGCAGCTTGGTGCTGTCGCTGGTCGGAATTCGGCCACAGGCTGAGTCTATGGTCAACCAGTTCACTTCTCTGGGTGTTTTGTAATTGTGCAGGATGCTGAAAGTACTGTAAATTGCTTTGGGTTTCTGAGGATAGTCTCCTAAATACAGTTTCTTATACTGGTGGCTGAATATACAAAAGAAATAATGAAGATTTATGAAGGGCTGATTTATGAAGTCTTTCACTTTCTATATTTGAAGGGAAATAGTATGTGAGCTAGAGATGCATATCATAATTTCAAGCATGATGAAAAAAGGCCTTTTTTTTCCTTTTTTTTTTTTTTTTTTTTTTTTTTTTGGTGGGGAAAGGACCTATAATCTGAAGAGCGAAAAAGCAGTTTGGTCTTACAAATAGTATAAACCAAATGCAGAGAGTAAGGGGCATCCAAGAAAGTTGAGAAAAGGTAGGACTGCTGGTAGTGGAAATATATTATATATATATATAATAAATAAATATGTATGGAAATAACCAGGCAAGATGAACCCTGAGATCTTAATGAAACAAGAAATGAGATAGCTGAAAACTGATAGAATTATAAAGAGGGGAAGTTAAGCATTGTACATCTTGTTCAAGTGCTGCAAAGTAACTGTTACAAATGAAGAGCAATGGCTCATCTCAAGATTAGGTTTTCCCTCCAAAGAAAAGGAACTCAGTACTGCCGTTTGTCAAAATGAACTTGTAGTATTTGAACACGAGCTCTTGAAATCATCCTTAACTATTTTAAGCATTTCTGTTTAACATGAGCTGGGATTTCTTCCTCAACAGATATAAAATAATCACTACAGAAAGAAGAATTTGGTGGGCACTGGGTTTGTGCTGGTCGCTGTCCCTGCTGGCAGGATTAATCCCCATGTTTGGATGGAACAAGCTAAAACAAAAGAACACTGACGCTCTGACATGTGAATTTGTCTCTGTGATGAGGATGGATTACATGGTATATTTTGGGTTTGTGACATGGACCCTTGTCCCTCTGACCATCATGTGTGCTCTGTACGTTGAAATCTTTTACATCATCAGGATGAAGCTAAGCCAAGGTGCAAACAACGTGAGAGGGGCAGGAACATTTTATGGACAGGAGTTCAAGACAGCCAAATCTCTAGCACTTGTTCTCTTCCTGTTTGCGGTATCCTGGTTGCCTCTGTGCATTATAAACTGCATCTCCTATTTTTACCCTGAATGTAAGATATCCCAGCACTGGATTTACTTGGGAATATTGCTGTCCCATGCCAATTCTGCCATGAACCCCATTGTCTATGCTTGCAGGATAAATAAGTTCAAAACCACTTACCTTTTAATTTTAAGGACCTATATCCTATGCAAAAAAAAAACACCACCACCAGACTCAGTTCTTACAGAACAAACAACAAATCAATAGTCATAAATATAGAATGAATGTTGGCCCTTCAGTGTATACCAGACCACTGATAAAATGCTTTAAAAAAAACATGGGAATTTTACCTACTGTCTTACACAAACTGTTTTATGATAAGGGCAAGCCCCTTGTACTCTATCTGATGTACATTTGACATTAAGCCTAAAAGGATCATTCACAATCTTCTGCATTATTATACCCCAGCTAATTCTGGTTGATTGTAGCTGTACACCAAGCCCATATCTTCACTTAAGATAAGCATCTTCACTTAAGAGCACCTTCTAGTTTTTACTTATTGGCATTATTTGGCAGACCAGTGGCCCAAAGCACTGCTAACAAGGCAGATTTTTTCCTCTTAGTTCCCTAGGTCAAATCTATGGTAAACACAATGCTTGTTAATTTCTAGTTTTAACTCAAGACCAAGAAGTCTTTTTGTTATCATTTTGGTTTATCTTTTTGTCCAGTTACAGGCCCTTTACTTGCACACAACCACACTTGCCCCCAACGTTTTGTTCCAGTAGCTTGTGTTCAGTAAGGCTATAGCACCTCGTACAACACCTCTACCTGTGGATGAAAGACTGCATCATGAAACCATCCTCACCATGGGTCCCACTGCTGACCATCTCAGCTGAAAGGACAGAAGCTGAACTGCCTTTGGTGACTCCTCTTCTTTGGGGAAGATCCTGTTGTGAGAGCCTTTCATTACTTGGAAATCAAGATAGTGCTCATCCCAGAAGCCTGAAAAATGGACCTCAAAGATAGGGCACCAGGCAGGAGCCAAACTACAAAAGAGCACACTTAAGCTATTGAGTGATGGGACGTGCTAGGCATAGGGGAGCATGCCAGGAGGAGGTGACTGTTTAAAAAAAAAAAAAAAAAAAAAAAAAAAAAAGATATCTTTAGGTTATTCCCTCCTCCCCCAGCTCCCTTACCAAGGATAGAATCAACTATTCCTATACCATCAAGTCTGCATTTTCCTGATTTGTTACTGAAAAACATCCATTTTGGTGATTTTCCTACACAGCATATTCCCATGATCTGTTCTCCCTACAACCAGAAACTGTTTCCTTAACACCTGACATAAATGAAATTTGCTGCAAATCTCCTTTGTAAACCAGTTGCTCTGAACAGTTGCTTTTTGCAGCCTGTTACAGATCTGAAGACTTACTCTGAACTGTATCTGAAGGTGTATGTAAATATATGTCTATATACGTATTTATTATATCATTTCAAAATACGAAAAGACGAGACAAATTTTGTCCATTTTTTCCCCACGAGGACTGGCTGGGTCTACTGAAAATAGGATAAATGCATTTTTTGTTATTGGTAACACAGCAGGTCACAATGCAGGTATGTTGTCACTGACTACTCTTACACCCTTTGTCTTCTGTACAACTAGACGATAAATTCAAGGCTGGTCAACTTGTGCTGCAGTCATTGTGCCACATTTCCATGAAGGACAATAAATATTATATGGATTTAATGTGAACTCAACCTGTTCTTCTCCCTGACAATCTAAAAAACAGCCTGCACAGAAGCCCTGCAGTGCTTTGGTACGTGTCCTGCCTAGGACAGCTCAGAAATTGCAGTAAATATTACACCACAGTCTGCACAGCCTGTTTTTAGGGAACATGGGTCAAGCTGAAAATAGATCTTTGAAGGCAAGGGTATTTTTTATCCATCTTTAAATAATAAAAGTGGTCTTAAAAAATAATAAAATAATAATAATAATAAATAAAATAAAAGCAATGCATCATTCTGTGTTATTTGGCACAGTAAGCTGAAAGGAAAAACGTTGGTGTCTGTTCCTTTAGCTAAGATCAGACATCTCGGTTTGTATCTGATGTAATCCTTGTCATAGACCAAAACTGCCCTGTTACACAGTTTCACTCTATTAATAAACAAGCTGGTGAAGGAAGTACATAAGTACACCAGAATTTTGCTACATAATCTCTCTTTATCGTAGATGGAACTGATTGCCTTCCGCAGAAAAAGAGGCCCCAGACAAGCAGCAGAAAGTTACGAGTAATGCAAGGACAACTTTGCTCAGGCGTTTCTTACAAAGTGCAAAACCAGGGAACATCCCGGCCCCACGTCCCTAGCAGGCTGCCTGACAGCCTCCAGGCGGACGAGGCAGACGGAGGGGGAGAAAGCGCAGCGGGCTGGGAGCGAGGGCAGCCCAAGGCAGGGAGGCTGAGGAGGGCGAGCAGCTCCCCGGGGAGCCCAGCGGCGGCTCCGCGCGTCCCCGCGGGGCTCGGTGCCCACCGCAGCCCGGCCCGGGGGCAGCCCCCTGCACACAGCCGCGTCCTGCTGCGGGACATCCCGGCCCCTGGTTCTCACCCCGGCAGCTACCCTGGAGGCACTGATGGCGCTCAGCCCCGACGGAGGGCTACGAAGCGGGGGTGCTGCTCCCGGCCCTGTAGAACGGCAGCAGCTTTACCCGCGACGCCTCTCAAGCCAGATTCCGGAAGGTAACCGCGTTCGTGCACCAGATTTTCGGTGGTCCCCCAACCCAAGGAGGGGTGGCAGGGGTGGAGCGATGGCCCTGCGGGTCGCAGAGCCCCGAGCTCCGCCGCGGCCTCCTGCTGCCCCCCAGCGGCACGGCCTCGCCGCACGGAGGCCGCCCGACCCCGGGGAGCCGCTCCCCTCAGGGATGCTCCGGGCAGCAGCCCACGAACTGTTGTTATTCCATCTATTTCCCTAACTTTGGACTGTCACTGTGAATGTGCATGTCACAGGTGAACCAACAAGGAGTCAGGCATTGGCACAGAGGTGTGGCATTATCATATCTTAGTCCAGTTATTAACTAATCAGAGCAGTCCGAAAGGCAAGGAAAATGCTCTAGTCAGTGACTGAGCAGGGAAATAAGGGCTCAGACGTGAACAGATGCAGAGAAACATTCCCATTTTGTAGTTCTCTTTGGCCATTCAAAGCAGCAGCCAAAACACACAGAAGCTTTACAAGTTTCTTTACAACCCTACAGAAACTTAAAAACTTTACAACTCTACAAGTAGTCACCGAGATGTCTACAGGTGAGGAAGCACGGTGCAAAAAGCAATTTGTCTTCAGCTGATGGCAAGGAGAAGGGAACAGGAGACGTTATTTTCCCTTAGTAATAAAATCAGCAGACGTTACAGATGTCAGTATTGTCATTGTGTAGAGCACTACAGGCCTTGTTGCAATGCTGCTGGCAGCGTTTGACATGCAGAAAGCGCAGAGGTCTTCGTTTCACCAGAAATTTCATCATCACACAGGCCTCACTTTGGGCCTGGGCTTGATGACCACAGTGGTGTAGGAAACCTCATCCTGGGGATGTGAAAGAAGTTACAAATATTGGAGAAAATGCATATGTTACATTTCAGCGCAGATTTCCTCTTTTTAAATTGCTCTCAGTGCTACGGTCTGTGACTGGCCACAGCCTGCCCCTGCCCGTGGGAAAGCCAGTGCTGGATCAGGGTGGTTTGCCCAGCTTGGGATCCTGGATTGAGTCTCAGCATTAGGGGCTTTCAGAGAATTGACATCATGAAGCAGAACTGCAAAAATGCTTGCCCCTTAAGAAGATTTTCTCCTAAGCTCCCCATTTAGTGGTTTGGTTGAACCCCAGAATCCTTGGAATACGCGTGGAGTGCGGCACTCAAGCCCCATGATAACAGAGAAGGATAATCTGTCCTCCTCCTGCCTAGGCACCTAGGTGGCTCCCAGGAGTACAACAAACAGCCTCGGATGCACAAAATGAATCTGTTTTCCTTAGTCTTAGTCCTCTAATACTTGACTCTGCAAGAGCAAACCTCTTCTCTCTTCCAAAATTAGTATTTACAACTCTATCAAGAACTTGAAGTCTGCATAAAATAATAGCAATAATAGTTTTGACCTTTACCTGGACATTTTGAGCAGATTCCTCGTGTGGTATCTGGGAGGGAACTTGCTCTTGTAAATTTTCCTGGGATCTCTTATACTCTGGAAAGGAGAAAAAAGTCTCCGCTGCCTGTCCTGTGCTTGGACAGAGCAGCACGAGGCACACGAGCCAGGCATCAGAGGTACACAGCTCAGATGTGGCTGGTAAGTTATGGAGGTGGGAAGGAGAGGGGAGGGCAGGGGAGGAAGAAATGCTGTGGATTGGGATCGGCTGGGTGGAAGGGCAACTTATTCTCATCACCCTTCTCTAGTTACTTGTTTAAAAGATAACAAATTCTGAGACCATGCTCCCTGTGACAATCATCATTTTAAAGGTGAAACAACAAAATCCCTGCTCTTTCTCAGAATTTAGGATGTTTTAATTACAGGACTGAGGAACAATTAGCAACCAGTGCGTTAGTCTGTCCTGGGTGCAGGACAGTTCATTTCTCCCTTCCTCCTCTGGTGCAGGGGCAGTGAGGTTTGTCTGGTTGTCATTTGCAGCACAGAAAGAACCTGTGATGTTCTGCCCAGTAGCTGCACAGTTCCTTTCTCACAGCCAGGCAACAAGTCCCGAGCTCTGTTGAAGATCTTCACTGCAAAGTGAGCAGTTTGACAGCACGAGCTAGAGGGTAGCCCAAGCCCCAGCCCAGCTGCTACAAGTGGCTAGCCAGGCATGAAAGTAACGGACACTGCAGCCAATGCTAGAAACCAACCAAAAGAAGAAAAAAATAAAACAAAAAAAGAAACAAACAAAAACCAGCCCTTGTCTGTGCTCAAGTTAATTCTTCTATGGAAAGAGCTCCTGGGATGATTAATGAAGTTATTGCCAGGAGCGACCTGTTCATCAAAACTTTAATGAACTATACAAGGGGACACAATCCAAGACTATTTCTAAAGGGACGGTGCTACAGAAGTTACTTTAAAACTCTCCTGCTTTAAGAGGCAGCCTGAAGAGCATGGAAACCTAGCACCACCCATATGCAGATGTACAGCACAAGACACATTAACCACTTCCCTGCTGCTAGGGCTGAATCATCAGGATGCTGGTATGCCCTCTACAGTACCACTTACTTTTTCTCAGGAGGTAGATGACTGCAATAACCGTAACAGTTGACAGGATCCCGGAGACAAAAGCTAAGGCTAAGTAGAGTATGTCGCGGCTGCCGATGCGCAGAAAACAGTGTCAGAATCACCAGTTTTTAAGGAAGTGTTAAAGCATCTGTTCTCAAATTCTACAAATCTTATGAAATATCTCATTTATGCCAAGTCCCATGAGATTAAAAGGTGCATATCTACAGTAAGTACCACTATGAATTAAATATTTAGAGCCCAGACTAGAAAGTTCTGGGCAAACTGCTAAAACCTGGGACATAAATTGCATTACATACAACTTCCCCCTTGCAGGAGGAGTCTGCAGTCTCAGAGAAGTTGGAGCTTAAAGTCAGGAAATAAAGGTGAAGTATTTACTTATCAATGAAGGATTTGCCTTCTGAATCTTGTAAGGCAGCAGTAGAGGTATATACAGGGGTATGTACAGTGACAGTAGTGGAAATGGTTGCTGGTATAACTAAAAGTAAGAAAAAAAAAGTTTAAAAAATGTGTTAATATTTCCAGTACAATTACAAGCAACAAGCACGTAGGGGTGGGTAGGTGTCTATTCAGGAATTACTGACATATAATGCAAATAAATATCGTAAGCATAACATTTACTTATCAGAGGGCTGAAATTGAAAATACTATGTAGAAAAAAAAATATTCACAATATTGCTGTTCCATGGCAGCCTTTGGGAGTAATGCAGTTCTTTCCCAAATGCATCTGGAAGGCTACCCACACGACAGCGCTTTCCGAGTCGACTAAATTGACATTTTATTAAGAGCGCTGGATCTAAGAAAACTCCTTTAATAAAGAAAATACCTGTTTTTGCTTTTGAGGGACCACTTCCCATTCTCTCCAAACACTAACGAACAGCAAGAAAAGCTAAAGAGAGAGGAAAAGGTTTGTTTATATATATGCATATACACACATGTGCACAAAACAAGCCTGATGCCCTCATCTATTGCACGGATTTTAATAGTCTTAATCAATGTTTCAGGCATCTTGCACAAACTAGCACAAAACCACAGCAAGCAACCTGGAGATATATCCCTTTACGTTTTTCCTTTCTCAAGATTTTTCCACAAAATAAGAATTAAAATATTCTTCTAAAACTTGGGGGCTGCAAGCTTAAAGACAGGGAAATCACAGTCTACTAGGAAAGTCCTGCCCTGTTTCTCATTATGTGGCTTGCAAACTGGGCGTTGCGAATAGCATCAAAGTATTGCTGGCAACATGAAAGCAACCACCCTGTTCTCACTGTTGCCATCATCTTTTTCTACGCCATGCCCACTGCATTCCCAGATTCCAGAAGTCAAACCTCCACATGTCCTGTGCCAAGTCTAAAAGTGCATTGTGCTAGCAGTAATAGAAATAGTGACAGTGACACAGCTTCACCTTACCTCACCCCACAGAACTGCAGCCCAGCTGGTGGCAGAAAGATTCTGAAGCGTTAGCACCACTTGCACCACAGTAAGCACTTGCTTTGTGAAAAGAATCTATGTCAAACTAGCAAAAACTTGAGTGTCATTCAAATTTACGGTTGCACCAGTGCGGAAGTTGAGCAACTTCACTTTTTTTTTTTCCCCTGTTGAGCAGGAAATGCTATGAAACACACCTTATTTTCAAGGACTGTTGAACTGAAGAAGTCACCTTTAGCTTAAATGGGCTTGCTTTTGCCGTTAGTAGTACATTACCTCTGAAGAGTATCTTGTGTTTTTTTTGCTGAAGTGTTGTATTGAAAGGGAAAAACTGAAGAAACTTCTGGTATTTTACTAACCCCACTAAAAATGTTTCCTTATTGTAGTACAATCTATATTTAAAAAAAAGTGCATCAGCACATTCTAGTCTGCTTATTTAAATTTATTTCTTAATAAATCACTTTCCAACATAGAAAGGATGAGATTATACATAGGTATGTGCTCTGCTGAGACACGGGTTAGACATACACCACCATCCCTCGGCAAAAAAAAAAAGTTTCCTGGAAAATGAAAATCCTGCACTACATATTATTATGATAACCAAAATATTTCCTTGTTACACATAATAAAGGGAGCAACTTTTTTTTTTTTTTTTTTCCTATGAAAACTCAGGAGAATATTTTCTGGAGAAAACTTATCAATTTCACTGTTTTAATCTTTATACTGGTTAATGCAATGGAAGCTAAATTTTAGAGTAGCTTTTGGTATGCTTCCTGCCAGCCACATCCTCTTTTCCACAGAACAGGAAGGTACACGTGTCATTATTTTTAACACTTTGCTACATGTTTTCTGGCTTTGTTTACAAAATAAAAACATCAATTCCAACCATCTCCAAATCTTGGACAGTTCGCTGACAAAGTGAATGGGAGCACTAGCAGCCATGTTGGTTTTAAAACTTGTTAACAGTTATGGAAAATAATTGTAGGGCATTATGATGGATGATTTGAAACCAAAAACGGATGAATGTATTAGCACACTACAGTGGACAAATTCTGCATCTCCATCAGGACCATACAGAACCATACAGAAACCATACAGACCTGCACAAATTGTGGTCAAAAGTAACCCGCCACTATAAGCTAATTTCAGTGGTTTGTTTACATTACCGATCAGCTACTACAAAAACAGAAAGGAAATCACTGTTACTACTGGCAGTCAAAGACAGGAAAGCTTTTTGTTTGTTTGTTTTAATGACATTTCAGAATGATAGAGTTTCCAACAAGAAGTCAGAAGACATGTCAGTGCATTCAGTTGCTACAGGGTTACACTGCCACCTGTGCACTCTTTGATAATGCCTTCAGGTCCAAAATGCACTTTGCAATACTCTCCTTCTGCTGCAAAACAAAACAAAACAAAAAAGCTTTCAGGAGAAAGACTTTATGAAAGACAATTAAAGAAGAAAAACAGGTATTCTAATGCATTTTAGATTTTCTCTGTAGACACACAAAATGAGTTACAGATTAAAAGGGATATTGCTACAGCTCATGAAAACGCATTCAAATTCCAGTAATGACGTACATTAGAGCATCTACAATCAGAACTAAGGGAATGATTTGTTGTTATGAGGTTCATTCCTTAACAGAAAGGACATCCAGAGGCCATCTGTAGATCTTAAGCCTCCATGGTCTTACATGGAGAATTTTACAAGTAAATTCCCAGACCTGTTAGCTACATTTTATCACAAGCTGAGCTCTATGGTGCAAGAACAAATACCACAAATGACTAGCTCAATTTGCCAGCAACATGAGGATCTAATATCTGGGCTTGTTAGCTTTTAGACACCAGTAGGAACGTGCTGCAGCCATGCCTGGAAGACACCCAGAGATGATCTAGCATTTTGTGACTGAAGTCAGGAGCACTGTACAGCACGTATGTTTATAGTCTAAAACATAAAACAGATATTAAAAAAAAAAGTACCTGTTGAGGTGTGATGCTCTGAACAACATTTTTCTCCACCCACTGAATCATGTGATCTTGTTCTTTTTGATGCTTTAGATTCTGCATGGCCACTTGATAGTCCAGCCTCTTCTTTACTTCATTGTACACCGTTAATAATCTTTCTCGGTAATTGGCTTCCAGCAACATTGCAATGTTATTCTAGACACAGAAGACAAAATCAATGGATTAACATTCGGCAAAAATACAGAACAGCAGAGCACAGTTCCACAAAGTCATTGGATCAGGTGGTGGAACTGCCCCTGTCTGCAACAGAGATTGTGAGTGATTTGTTGTTACTTGTTAGCAGTCCAAGAGGCACCCAGACTACGTAGTGGAGGCAGCAGTTAAAAGCGAACAGTAGAGCTGAAACTGCATACCCGCTTAGCATCAAAGAGGTAACTGCGGCCTTCAGCTCTCCATTGCTCCTTTTTCTCCTGCTCAATGGCAGTCTCAAGATCTCTAATTGCATCATTTTTAATAGCTGAAGCTTTAGCAATTTTCTCCTAGAAGAGGAAACAAAAAATATACTTCAGAATAAAAATAAGATGCAAAGAAAACAAGTGATCTGCAACCATCTCCTGATGCTTTGCGTTATGATTTGAGAAATGTCTGCATCAAGACGGACTGTGTCAGGTTTGAGATTAAAGGATGGCAAGACAAAATAATTCATGCTCACAATTAACCATACTTAAAAAAATAATTACACTAAATATTTCTTCTTGAATAAGGTGGTTTTCTTTTTTTTAAGACCCATGTAACAACATTGACCTTATTTAAACATTATGAAGATACCGGGCTCAGATTTTATGACAGCCATGAGATATTTAAGCAGGTTAATTAGAACAGTTTTTAAATACTGCAAAGTTGGATTATGACTTTTTTTTTTTACCTCATTAAGTTTGTCAGCAAAAGCTGCTACATCAGCCCCATATTTTTTAATGCCATAAATGATGACCGACAATATGCAGGCAGCTGCAACTGTCTCATGGTTAACTACATAGATTTCCTTAGAGAGGAAGTAAAGCAGGAGTCCAGTTCCCAACATGTAAGGCCCTAAAGAAAAAATAAAGCAGCATTATTTGTACAAAATATAAAGTGGCTTATTGAAGTCAAACACATAAATAGTTTAAGATCAGCGATGTTCTCTTGTACCATGACCAAGAACAGAAACACACAACCACAGAATATCCCAAGTTGGAAGGGACCCACCACAAGGATCATCAGTTCTAACTCGTAGCTCTGCACAGTACCACCTAAAAATCAGACCATTTCTGAGAACGCTGTCCAAACACTTCCTGACTTTTCACCATCTTTGTTGGTCTCCTTTGGATGCTCTCTAATAGCTTTACATTCTTTTGATATGGTGGCACCCAGAACCGCACACAGTGCTCCCACAGAAACCCAGTAACACCGAGAGGGAGGTTACAGGGAAGGTGCCTGCCATAAGTGGAAAGCAAGATGCACCTTCTACAGGACCTGCAGCTTCTGCTCATTCGGAAACCTGCAAAAATATCTGTGTTTATTGGTTTTGAGGGCCAGCCATTGAACCAACCTTTCTGCAAGATCAAGCTCATGATATACTTTTAGCATTTCTTTAAAGCACAGGTGCTGAAGTTTAAAGTCAAGAAGCACTGTGCTGGCTCACTGTTCATAATCTTTTTCTACATACGCAAAAGCATCTGGTGCAGGCCATTGAGCTGACCAGGCTATTCTAAGGCACTTAGCCTGAGGAATACCATACAGATTTTCAGGTTATTACAACCCCCATCTCATGTTCGAAGAATAAAACTCAATGATTCCAAGCTCCTTAAAGGATTTACCTTGCAGAATCAGTATTTAACAAAACATAAGAGTTCTTCCTCTCCTACCAAGGTAAAACACCGTGCTTTGAACAAATCCAGGATACTCACCAATGAAAATCCCATGTTTTCCTTGGTATCTGACCTTCTTACCAGCCACAATTGTGAACACAATTAAACAAGCATAACTAAATGCACACTGATAAGACATACATGCATATATTGACCTGTGACTCCTGTTTTAGGGTAAAGGAACTGGAAGAACTCCTCAGGGATCAAACCATGACGAACTTCTCCTCCCTTCTCAGGCAAAGGAGGCACTGGAGCCAAATGCTGCTGACTCGTATGAACTGGCCTTGCAACGTGCAACACGCTATAAATAACAAGACAGTTTCCATTAAGCTTACTACCTTACAAAAAACATCACAAAACGCATTTCCAGTTATAAAGCCAGGCACGCCTGAACTACGCCCGCTTCGAGGAAGGGTCAGGATTGAAATAACCTCCTGCGGCTCCTCACGGCCTTTGCCCTTCCCTACCCTTGCGGCATTTCTTAAGGGACACGAAGGCAGAACCGCGCTGTCCGCGGTACCTGAACCCAGGCGGCGACCCCACACCCCCGGCTCCGTGCCGAGCCTCCCGGGGCCGCCCACCCCCAGCCCCCGGTACTCACCCCACGGAGGCAGCAGGCCGCAGGCTCCTCAGCAGGGCCGGGGCTGCGAGAGGAGAGGGGCAGAGCGCTCGTCAGCACGCAGCTCACCCCCGGCATCCCCCCCTTTGTCCTAACCACCCCCCCCCCTCCCGGGCTGCCCACCGCTCACCGGCGCTGAGGACGAGGCGGGACAACATGGCGGCGGGCAGCGACCGCTCCGTCCCGGTGACCGCCGGCCGCCTCAGCACCAAGATGGCGGCAGCGGCGCGGAGCTCTCGCGATACCGAGGCGGGCGCCTCTCGCGATAGTAGGCGGCGGCGGCGCGCGCGGGGTGCGGGAGCACGTGGGGGCGGCGGTGCCATGGCGGAGCCGGGGCCGGAGCTGGGCCCGGCCGGGCAGGGGCCGCCCCCGGAGCCCCCCGCGGGCGGGGAGCAGCAGCAGCAGCAGCAGGAGGAGGAGGCGGCGGCGGCGGCGGCGGCCGGCCCCGAGTGGAACATCCCGCCCAACGCGCCCGCGTGCATGGAGCGGCACCTGGAGGGCGCGCACTACCGAGCAGGCAGGCGGCGGGGGGATGAGGGGGGACAGGGATGGGACGGGACGGGATGGGGGGTGCTGAGCCGCTTCTCCCTCAGATGGAGCCCTGCTGCTGGGCGCCTCGGGGCTGAGTGGCCGCTGCTGGGCCGGCTCCCTCTGGGTGTTCGCCGACCCCCGGCGGGCCCCCAGCGAGGGGTTCTGCACCGCCGGCGTCCAGACCGAGGCGGGAGTCGCCGACCTGCGCTGGGTGGCCGACAGGGGCATCGTGGTGGCCTCCGACTCCGGTAAGCCCCGGGGGTCGCCCCCCTTTTCCTCCCCCCTTCTCTCCCCCCCCCCCCGCCGGTGTCCCCCGGTGAGGCAGGAGCTGCCCCCTGTGCCCCCCAGGCGCCCTGGAGCTGTGGGAGCTGGAGGAAAACGAGACCCTCATCGTCAACAAGTTCTGCAAGTACGAGCACGACGACATCGTGACGACGGTGGCCGTGCTCGCCGGCAGCACCCAGGTGGTCAGCGGCGGCCAGGACTTCTGGTGAGTGCCCCCAGCCCCCCGCCCCCCCCGCCCCTCGCCGGGCTGCGGTGCCAGGCCCTGACCACTTCTCTCATCCGCAGTGTGAAAGTCTGGGACCTCCCGCAGCAAGCGGTGCTGCACTCCTACAGAGGTGAGTGCCGGCTCCTCCCGGGCTGCACCTCTTGGTCACCTCCCCGGGGCCAAGCCACACTTGCTGCTGTGACCTCGGGTGAAGCAGGCTATGGAGTTTCCAGTACAGGCGTTTCTGTCTGT
Source organism: Oxyura jamaicensis (assembly GCF_011077185.1). Taxonomy (NCBI): domain Eukaryota; kingdom Metazoa; phylum Chordata; class Aves; order Anseriformes; family Anatidae; genus Oxyura; species Oxyura jamaicensis. Next base: position 5,439,761 of record NC_048918.1, on the reverse strand, counting down.
TCTCTTCTCCCTGCAAAAGCTGTGCTGTGAGACTCGTCAGTCTGCATCTCTAAATGTGTTCTAGAATATCTCTTCTGTATTGAAAATTCTTTCTTGCACCTGCTCGTGTGATCAAAGCCATATTGTTTTGAACTCCAGCTCGCCAGAGAATACAGATCTCTGGAGATGAAATACTGTGATCTCCGGCGCCACTGGAGACTGTGTTTTGCTCATTTGGCTTTTTCCTCCCAACCCTTTATAACTGGCCTCTTGTCTGGAGAGGCTTCAAGCTCATTCCTGTCACAGGGATGCAACTGTGGTGGCTGTGGTTGGGTTTGGCAGCTCATCGGTTTGCTAGGGATGCTCAGTAACTCAGGATATCGCTAACTAGACATTACCCTGGATCTGGGCAGAAACTATTACGCTGCTGTGCCTTCAGAGAGTCTTATTCCCTTGTCTGTGTTGTGTTGTTGGGCACTGGGAATGTGTGGGAAGTCTGGGTACAATCTTTGAGGCTCTTTATCCTTCTGTGCTTTTGGTAGCTCACTCCGATGCAGTGACATGTGTGGCTTCCTGTCCTGGTAAGGACACTGTGTTCCTGTCCTGTGCTGAGGTAAAGCTAACTCTGCATGAATCTACCTGATAAAAATGAGATTTAATTTTAATTATTTACAGTCAAATGCGCTTATTGAGAAACCACCTGTTGTGTTCTAAGCTGTTTCCGTGTGATGTTTAAATGTTCCAGTGGTGGTACTGAGCTGATCTGTACAGGTTTGTATTAAAATGTGGGAGTTCCTAGCTCTGTCCTGGGGATGACTGAAGGAGCTAACTTCACGTTAACGTCAGCATCATTTTAAACATGGGAAGAGACAGTGTGGGTTTGAATGGAGGTCAGCAGCAGTACTGCAATGAATCTGGGTTTATGTCTACCCCCTGCCGCAAAACCTTTGTAAAAACCTTATTTGCTTTGAATTTATAGGATGGCAGAACGTTACTCTGGGACACCAGATGCCCCAAACCAGCTACTCGAATTGGTATGTTTCTGAATGCAGCCACTGCTTTTTTTTTTTTTGTGTGTGTGTGTGTGTGTGAAGAAATAAATTGTTTTATGCCTAAGTTCTCCATCTAACTTCAATCTAGTGATCTAACTACTACTTGGTCACAGAAGGCTATTAAGCCCCAGGGAAATGTAACACTATCACGGGAGTAAAATCAGCTTTTAAGTAATGCTTAGTGCAGTAGCAGCCCTAACTGGGATAGGGTAGGAACATCTTTGTACTGACTGCTCTCTTTACACTTACCCCCCTTACCTTACAGTGTGCAGTGCCTGTAATTACCTCCCTACCTCAGTCCTGTGGCATCCACAGAAAAGTGACATCTTTGCTTTGGGTAAGAAGTGATCTTTAACTTCCACCAGACAAATCAAGGTCTTTCTTTTCACAACAGCTTTGCTAATAACCTCATTCTCCCTTTCTATTTTAAAGGTGATGAAAATGGAACAGTTGCACTAGTAGACACAAAGAATCCTGATTCTGCCCTCAGCTCCACTGTGCATGCCCGACGTATCACAGGGTTTGCATTTTCTAAGCATAGGTATGGTCTGAGGTACTGGTGTAGAGCATGTAACTACATACCCTTGAAAGCCATATCGTTTTTTAGAGTAAAACATAAGGGAGTATTAGATTTGGTCATTTTATCGAGGAGGATTAATAGCGAAGAATAGAGTAAGCCAAATAACGTCTGGTTTTGGAGATGTGTGAACATACAACGTTTTTGTAGCATTTGGAATTGGCCCGTTCACTGTAGGGTTTTTTCTTACTCCAGTCACCTCACCTTGAGGAGCTTGCTTGCTTTCTGACACTAATAGCACGTTCTTGCATAGTGTACTGACAACCTGACAAAAAAAATCTGTAAGATTTGGTGTCTGTTAATTCAGTTTACCTGGGTCTGGCTTGCTAAGACATGCACTTTTCACACACCTTTCCTTACAGCTTTCTTGTATTTGATTGTTCTGACTGTGTCTCATCTCTGTCCTCTAGTTCACCCTTACTGGCTTCAATTAGTGAAGATTGTTCAGTAGCTGTTCTGGACTCAGACCTTACAGAGGTGTAAGTACCCGAAGGGGCGTATTCACCGTGGTTGTTTGTCATGCTGATTTCTTATTAAGTTAATTGTTTATATGCTGAAGGGAAGATGAAAAGAGTCCTTAAATTGGGGAGCATCATCCTAACAAACTAGCAGTTAGGAAGTGCACAAGCCCATAAATGCTTAGTGACAGTGCTTTATGGCTAATAGAGTGTTCATGTTTTCCAGGTTCAGAAACCGTTCTCATCAAGACTTTGTAAAAGGCTTATCGTGGTCTCCTTCAGATAATGCCTTGCTCACTACAGTTGGATGGGATCATCAGGTTTTACATCACACTGTCCCCATACCAACTGGTGAAGCTTCTGGAGTCAACTGTGTAAAAGAATAGTTTTATAAACTCATCGGTCCAACTTCCTTCCTGGCATTACTTTGATTCTCCTGAAGTCAAAGGTGTTTGTGAACTGGATTGGTTATGGACTGGTGTCTACCTTGAAGCTTGTGACTAAGCAGGTTTTTGTAGTAATTTTGAATTAGGCATAACTTAGTTACAAACCAGCCTTTACCCTCTCCTCAGGAGTTGGCTTCACCTGTGATAAGACTTCAGTATTTTACCCAGAAAAAAATACTGACTTCAGGCACAGAGGAATTCTGGAGATGGGATTAGGTATAATAAAATTAAATCAAAAAGACTTGATTCCTCCCTTGGTTCTTCAAGCCACCCACAGAACTAATAGAAACAAATTATCTGGGGAGGTTTAAAACAAAACAAAAAAACAAAACAAAACAAAAAAAAAACAACACAACACAAACCCGCACCTCTTTACTAAGGTAGATGCAGAAGCCTTACCTGAGCAAAGTGTTTGCTGTGTAAATGCTTTCTTCCAACTGAACAGGAAGACATGTTGGCATTTAAGACCAGAAAGGTTCCCCTGTTGTCCTTAGCGCAGCACACAGCAGAGAAGGCTGGCTTTTGCTATCTACTATTGTGGGTAATCCCATGGTGAGCACTATTTGTGTACTTCTCCATTAGTATCAGAATACCAGTGCTTGGTGTGATGAGTCGCATACGCTGTATGACAAGGATCCCAGCTGCAGTCCTATAATTAAACAGCTTTGTGATGGTGCATGACATGCTGAAATACCAGGACCTGTAAACGCTCAGCCACTGGCTTGAAGCTGAGGCCAGCTCACAGGGGCTGTTGCGTAGCATGCTGAAAGCCAAGTTAGTAGCTTGACACCATGTTTCAGCTCCTCTGCTGAATACAACTTATTCAAATATAAGACTTGTGAACAAAAAGTTATGTAAGGGAAAAAATTGGACTAAGGATTTCAGTCTTCATTTGCTTGCTCCTGTAATCAAACTCTTGGTGATAAATGAGATTCCTCATGCTCTTGCAGTTAGTGACCCTTTTGCTGGAGACTTGAGAGGATCAAACATTCCTGTAATCCTGAGATGGACTCCACATAAACCTTAGAGGTGTGTTTTTTTGTGTGTGTGTGTTTTTTTTTTGGTAATATAACACATCTTCCAAAGTAAACTGTTTTCCTGGAACATATTTAACTGAAAATAAATCGCTTTGCTCTACACACATTGCTACTGTTCTAGCTGTGGCTTGCTCCAGACTAATACTTGCTAGACAGACAAAAGTGGGTCTTGGCTAATGAGATAAAAAATACTGTTACAATAACGCTACTTTAGAATGATAGTGACACTAAACTGTAAATGGGCTCATCTCTCCATAAACCTTTATTTTTGTTGATCCAAATATTGCAGAGCCCATCATTAATTTTTAGGCCAAATAAGCCTTCTCAGTCTCTGTACTTTTTCTTTTTAAGTGTACTTTGCTCCTTTTTGAATTCCACCATCATGACTGTTTACAGAGCAAACTTCCTGATCTAGAGCAGTGTGTTGTAAGGAAGAGATAAATGGTTATAAAAACTGACAAGTTCTGTCAAAACTACCCCTTAAACAAGTTAAAGTTAACAAGAAAAAGTTACACCTCTTACAGATCTCTGATTGTGTATTAAAAACTGAAACAGGTCTTGTGCTTGTTGTGAAAAAGGTGTCTCTGAGAACAATGGAAGAGTTTTAAAAGAAATCATAGTGTTCATTACTAACTGGCTCTAAGTTTCACTGGGCCACTTCCCTAATATTAAAGAGCTAGCTGAGATCACGGATACAGCTGGAGTGATTTCAGCCCTGAAGTTGCAACTGAAATAAATGGGCACCAGGTTGCTATTTAATCCAAGTAGCGTTTCCATTGTGTACGGCTAAAAGAAACAAGTTCCCAGTATCAAGCATTAAACCACATCAGTTCCTCGAATTGTCACGCTCTGAGTACACCACTACTGTCCACAGCAAGAATACACATAGTGGTGGAAGGTGAAAACCATATGGACAAAAGGTTATTGCTGATACATTAATCCTGTTCTGGTACTACTGCTTAAAGACTTTGTCGGTGTGGTTGCATACAAAATGCTGCAGCATCCTGCAAATCGGGGTGAAGCTGTGTGTTCTGCCACCGGAGGGCAGCAGCTGCCAGCGTGACAGTAGGCAAAAGTTTGAACGTGCCTTCAGAGCATCTGCCCATTTTACCACTTGTCTTTTCACCACGGTAAGAGAAGCACAGAAGAGCAACAGTTTACCTAGCAGTCACTAATGTGTTGTGTTAGCTTAGCAAGGCTATAATCCTGAGGAGCCAGCAAGGCCACGTTAAATAGTCACACCAGCATACAGGCAGCACAGCAGAAACACTGACACCACCACATCAATGCTTGTTGACTTGCAAGCTATCTGCAAAGGAATTGGAGGATTCTATGGGTTTTGTGGTATGCTAACACTGCCCAGGCTACTTTACACGCTGTTTAGGTTTAGGGACACTAATATATTGTGGTCACAGTAAAAGCTTCAAGATACATCGCACGCTTTCCTAATGAAGAACCTTGTTCTGTAGCCAGGCCTGGATTAAAGAGATGAGAATGCAAATAAACAATTTGGAGGAGTGGAGAGAGTAAGCCACTATGAAGACAAGCCTGCCTTTTATGTTGTTGCTTGCATTACTCACACTGCATTTTCAATTTTAAGTACAACGTTCTAGTTAGGACTTGCAAATAAATATGCCAGTTGCGTTACTAATGAAAAGCTCAAAACCAAGAATGCTATTTATAGAAGCACAGGTTGAAGTGGAAAAGCTCTCAGCCTGCCTAACCAGCTGGATGCGAGGGGTGCTTCCAAAGTGAAGGGGCAGCTAGGGCTAGCTGCCTGTTCCTTCCTTGATCAGGCTTCTGGAAACACATTGCCAGTGTCTTGTATCAACTGCTGAGTAGGAATTGGACAAAGCCCCTAGGTAAGGTGAAATTCAGACCGTTGCTGAGGCCATTTTGAGACTTCTTCCTGTCCTGTTAAACCTACATGCAAAAATCTCAATAGTAGATGGACAATAGCACACTAAAAAAAGTCAGACTGCATGTAATAAAACAATACATCCAGACATATTTAATGCAAGGTTAGTTTTCAATGGCACTCATAAATAAGAGACTTTGTTCTAAGGCTTTACAAGTAAAGCTATCAGTTATACTACATTAGCAGGTACTTTGAGGAGAAGACAGCTGCAGGGTATAATTTATGTTGTATCAAGACTTGAATGACCAAACTCATTGGAGAGAGTTGAAGCGTTAAGAACTCCATTGTCAGGTGTCAAGATAACTTCTAGTGCTACGGCTGGTCTACAAGGTAGGTTGCTTTTATCTGTTAATACCCCTCAGTTTCCTCCTCCTCTGTTGCTAAATTTTCACAGTGAAACAGCTGGGGGAGGAGGAAGAGAAAGAGGAATCACACTTGGTATAGCACACAGATCACCTGGCCAAGCAAGAGGGAGCTCTTCCCCATTCTGGCAGCTGCAGACCGTCCTCGCTCTTCGTTACCTCTTACACTTTTGCAAGTTCTGTGGCTGTCAACAGCTCTGACAGTGATTTCTTTGTAACATGAACAGTTCCCAGTGGCCTTGGCATGTCTAGTTGTTACTGAAATTCTAGTATTTTCCTAATGCATTCAAAAGCAGCAGGGATAGCCCAAAGTGTCTGAAGAATAGTTTCACTGCTTCAAACATTCTGGTTAACCAGTTTTACAACTGTGAACTGTCCTACCTGATTTCATTACAGCTTAGTCTACCGTGCATTCCCAGAATGGGTGTTCTTTGAATGAATAATGGCTATTACATAAAACTGACTTACATTCTCAGGCTTCTACTATTTAATATAAACAAATATACAGCTACCAGAAACAAGACATTCCACACTATATAACACCGTACCTATTACAACTACTTAGGAATTGCATGTGTGGGTGAAATAGTAAACACGAAATTCAAAGAAGTGCCAACGTTGGAGTTTCACATTTTGCTCTGAAAAAAAAAAAAAAAAAAAAAAAAAAAGAGAGAGAGAGAGAGAGAGAGAAAGAAACTTGCTGGGGCTATGTTCAGATTTAAGAAAGTTTGTAAGAGGGAAAAGACTGTCCAGAGACTGTGTTTGTGTGAATATAATATAGGCCAAAGTCTCCCAACAACTGTTCACATTTAAACTAATTTTAGGAATTAATTTTGCAGTTGTAACTCCTCGTGCAAAACTCTAGATCAGGTTGCAATATTATCAGTGAGGCTTTGTTTTAGGTGAAAGTGGTGCAATTCCACCCAATACTAAAACACAACCCTGAAGGTATGCAAACATGATCACAGCTTCCATAGATATTAAATAAGAATTCTCAAGATGCTCCTCACATGGGAAACTTCCTTACCATGGGGGAGGAGGGCAAACGGCTATTCTGCATGACACTGGTACACTTAAATGCCCAGACATAAATGAACATCCAGTTATTCAAAATGTGTTATTTCAGTACCAGCTGGATTGAGCACGTCTGGAAATATTCCTAGTCACATTGACTTACTGGCATAAGAACATCCTATGAATTAGCTATTAGACTGATAATGGCATTTGTGTTCTCATTTTATTCACAGCAAAGTAAAGTTCAGAATACTTTGAAGCCTCTGCAATATTTGAAACAGCTGTTAAATTATTAGGTAGAGTTGGGAATAACGTAAAACAAATGTCAACAACATGACATTAATGAAGATAACTTTTGAAAATTGCACTGAGGGAAAATATATCACTGAGTTTTGAGTCAAACTGTAGAGCAAAATCTGCTTGCAACACAATGCAAGATAAGCTTGAGTGGAACTAATGATACTGTATAATATTGAGAATAGAAAGTGCTTTCAATAAAAGTAGACTAATGTCTCAAAGTGCTTTTAGTTTGTCAGTGATTAGAAAATACTCTCTACAAGTTTTTTACACCTATCTTACAGTGATTTTCAGCAAGTTTACCTATGAGGAAAATTGTATTTGTTCCTAAGTTCCGGAGGTTAGCTATTCAAAACTTGGTCAGTTACAGTGAGAGCACATTGCTCTCTAAAGCGTAAGATACCCATTTTCAGACTACCCTATCCCATGGCACAGCATGGCCATCACTAGCTCCTTCAGACAGATCTGCACTGACAAGTGGAGACAGGCTTGCACGCACACTCAACACCTGCACAAGTGTTCACAATGTGCTAATGGAAACAGCTGGAGACAGGTCCCTCAGGTATGTCACTGGAGACATTTCACACCCAGGAGTGTCAAATACTTTACAACTACCAAAATTTAGCTTATCAGTCCCCTAAATCAAACAAAGCCAAGCCTCAGTTTATAAGAACTAAGTGGCTTTGCTTTTAGAGGTGGGGTTTCCGTGGGTATTATGTGGCAAAATAATCCTGGAAGAAAGCCCCATCAGTACCATTCTGTTGAGTCACTAATACCCACCACCTCTGACAAAGGAGAAGAATTGCTGAATGTCTTGTATTGCCAGAGTGCTTTACAGCCATCCAGTCCGGCCTCTCAGCCTTCCAGGATGACTAATTAGCAACAGAAGCATTTGCAGTGACCAAAAGGAACAGGAAAGCAAGGCCCCACACTCCCAAAGCTGCTGACCCCTGTGGTCACACCCAGGGGAAGGGGGCTCAGACCTTTGTGGAGCTGCTGACCCCAGCTCCTGGGGATAGGCACAGAGAGCCACGAGCTGTTTTTAAGGCATCAGCATAATTGATTTGCTTAAGGCTATTGAGGGAGGTGGTGATCTAGTCATCCTAAACTATTTCTATCCAATTGACCTCACATTATTATTTTAATTCCCCTAGATTTAGATACACACCAGCTTGCTTCCATTATGTGTATCTCCCAGTTGTTTTCTCCCCACTCCCAAGTATGTTGCATTTAAACCAATTACAGAAAAAAAAAAAAAAAACAACAACAAAAAAAAAAAACAGTCTCTCCAGTGGTGATGTTCTTTAAAGAGAACTAAGGCTCTTTCACTTTCTTAGAAGACCTATCAAGCTGCAATTTTGAAAATAATACTGGGGGAGTGGGAAGAGAAGGAAAAACATGTTTGCTCACGAACAGCAGCCGGTCCTCTGTAGTAACTACTCTCCATGACAGTCTTTTGAGAAGAGTTCAAGTCCAAGATTTGCTCTCCGCCTTCACCCTCAGCAGTTTCAAGCAGTGCATTTGCTGGCTGGGTTGGGACTGTTTCTGGTGCCCAGGGAGAAGGTGAGCCACTGAGGCCCCTCTTCATCTCTTCCCAGCTGAAGGACGAAGGTGGCAGAGCAGCCCCACGGACAAGCCTATCGGTGACCACTCTGGTAGGCGTAAGAGATAGGCTGCCGTGTCCCGGGTCTGACCGTGAAGGTGTTGGTGGGTCCGCTGTACTGTGAGCTGCCGTGGGCTGGTCTGGAGGGAAAACAACAGGGAAAGTCACTGAAAGCCAAGGAAATCCCTTATCTTTATTCCAAATAGCAGTGTTTTTCTATCAGAGCAGGAAAACTTTCATTCTCCCCTGCAAGGAGCCTTCCAGTAGCCCCTCACCCACGTCTGTGTTTGCAGGGACAAGTGTGGCAGTGAGGTGCTGGCCCCAGCTTGTGATCAGCATGGCCACCGTGCTGCCATCACATACCCACCGCAGAGCTGGCGGAGCAAGAGCCACTTGCAAAGCTCTTTTCTCCACTGCTTGTGGTGGATGACCCAATGTGGTGCTTTCATGCCAATTTCTCTAGGGTCTTTATAACAGCCCTGGAGCAAGACCAAAGCCATCCTTTGGTCCTGGTCCAGGGCTGTTACAAAGACCCACGCTTCCCAGCTGCACCATGCAAGCCCTCTGAGCACTAACGGGAGGTAAGCTCAGGGAGGCATGTACCTGCCGGCTGCTGAGAAATCCCCATTCTGCGCCTTGTACTTCGCGTCAGCACTGCTGTATGGCCCGGCTTTCCCAGCCGAATCGATGGATGTCCGCCTGCCCTGTGTGCTGGTAGGGCCATTCCGGTGGGCAGAGCCCAGGCGGCGAGCCCCCTCCCCAGCCGAGGAGCTGTATGCCCCAGGGCCATAAGATGAGAGCACGCCCGCACCCCGGGCAGCTGCTCTCGGGTAGGAATGTTCAGGCTCCGAGACGTAGAGCCGCTTTTTGATGAGCGGGCGGCTGTTTGGACCACGGCTGAAGTAACCAGCAGAACCACTGTAATCTGGATAGTGGGGTGTCAGCTCGCTGTTCCGCCTGCTCTGCTCCAAGGGCTCCTGTCTGTTCCCGTAGTTGTAGCCACGGCCGTAGCCGGGCCACCTGAAGTACCGTGGTGCCTCTGAGCCCCGGCTGCAGTCAGGGAAGCTGGGGCACTTGCGGTTCCCCTCCCGGCTCTGGGGAATCCTGTCAGTCTCATCCGCCTCGTTGCTGAACTCGGGGGGTGGCGGGATGATCGCATAGTCCAGCGTCATCTCCCCGTTCTTCTCCTCCTCCTCCTCCCTGGGCATGGCAGAGCGGGGGTGCTCGGGGCGTTTCGGCTGACCCGACTCCAGGAGGCCCCGCAGCAGGCTGGAGGCAGTGGCTCGCTGGTGCCCAGGGGGCTGCCCCTCGCCCGCCACCCGTCCCTGCTCCGAGGAGCTGGAGAAGGAGGGCGGCTTGCTCTGTCCTGTCCCTGACAGAGGCCGGGGCACCACAGTGAAGGAGTAGGGCCTGGACTCATGGCGGTAGAAGCTGGTGGAGGAGGTGGTGTCCGACGCGGCACTGCCAAGTTTGGGGGGTGGCTTTGCCCGTGGTGGGCCCCCCGCCTCGCTGCCCGGCCGGCCCCGCTGTGCACGCTGCCGGGCCGCCAGCAGCAGCGCCATGGGGGAGCCCCGCTCCACCCGCTCACCCGTCACGGGGTGGATCAGCAGCTCCTCCTCCCCTGGGCCCGAGGCTCTTGGGGGGCTGCTGGATGAGTTTTGGGGGCAGGCAGGCTCGGCTGAGCCAGCCCCAGCCCGGTGCACTTTGTACTGGAAGATGGCAGCGCCAGGCTGTGGTGCTGGGGAAATGGGGGGCGATGGAGCAGCAGGAGCTGGGGGCTCCTCCTCTGGCTTCTGAGGTGGGCCTGGGGCACTCACACTGCTGTCAGGGGATGGGGGAGCAGTGGTCGAGCTCTCTGTGGCCTTGTTAGCAGCAGGGGTGACAGGAACAGGATGTTCCTCCTGCCTTGTCGTCTCCTCTGCAGCAGCAGCAGCCACCACCGGGGCTGGGAGCAGGCTTGGGGCTGGTTTTGGCAGCACTGAGTCACCCAGGTCAGGGGGGCTCGGCCGCAAACGTGGGGTGCTGCCGCCATCCTCAGGGCCCTGCTTCTGGCCAGCAAGCCCCAGGGCAGGGTTTCTTTCTTTCTTCAGGGAAAACACTGCTTCCAGCTCATTCCTGATTTTCATCACGCTGCGGGTCTGCACGGCTGGGTTGCTCTCAGGAGCTGGTTGTGCCTCACTGGGGAGGCTGCCCACGGCACCAGGGGGGCTGCTCATGGCACTGGGGGGGCTGCCCACGGCACTGGGGGGACTGCTGGGCCCTTCCTTCCTCTCATTCTCCCCTCCTGTGGGTAATGGTGAGGCCTTCCTGGGAGGCCCAGTGAGCTGGGGCCCGTTGGGGCCAGGCACATGGTTGCCAGCATGGTTGGTGCTGCTGTCTGCGGGCCGGGGAGCTGCTGGCACCTCTGTCTGCCTCTCCTCCCTCCTGGGGGAGCGCAGCAGGGCCGAGAGCTCGTGCTGCAGCCTGCTCAGGTTGCCGGCATCCTTCCAGCTGTCCTCAGAGGTTGGGTAATCTGGAGGAGGCAGCTCCAGGTCATTTGCAGTGAGAACTTCGGGTTTTGGAGGAGAATCTTTGATGGTGTTTTTTGGCTGGGGACTCTTCTCTGACTCTGAGCTGGGCAGCGGGGACCGACTGATGATCCCTGGACCTGGCTTGGGGCTCAGTGGTGGAGGGGCTGTCACGGCCAGCTTGGTGATGGGCTGTCTCAGCGGGGGATTTCTTTCCTTGGCTTCTCCCACGTGAGCCTTGGCCGCAGGTCTTATGGTGAAGCAGGGTGGGAGGGGAGGCCGGGCATGGGGCTGCCTGGCGAAGGGCTCTTTATGGGCGGGCTGGTTCTCCTGCACGGGGATGGAGGAGGACCGGGCCGGGGCTGGAGGGGGCACCTTGAAGGACCTGGGGAAGGTGAGATGGGGCTCGGGGCACTGCTTGGGGGGCTGCAGGCTCTCCTTCGGGCTGGGGTCAGCCGGCACCTGGGCCTCAGTGGTGTGGAGTGGTCCCTCGGTGTCCGCCTGCCTCGTGTTCAGCACAGTCTCAGACTTCCACTTGGAGATGCCGTTGGTGAAGGGCACGGGGGCCTTGGAGAGCGGTGGGGCTGGCGGGATGAAGTCTGGAGGGGCCAGCGTGCCAGGGGAGGACAAGGTGGAGGCTGGGGGTGGTGGAGGTGCCATGGCAGGAGGTGGCGGCACTGTCTCAGGTGGTGGCAGTGGTGGCGAAGGCAGCCGCATTTCAGGCGGCTGTAGGGCTGGTGAGGCTGGAGGCGGTGGCGTGGGGGCCCGTGCTGTTGGAGGAGGTGGGGGGGGTACTGATGGTGGTGGAGGGATGTCTTCATCCAGTTCATCCCCATCAAGAGCCTGCGGGCGCAGGTCCCCCACTGAGCTGTACATTCGGTAGTTCCCATTGATCTGGGAGCCAGGGCCTGCAAGGAAGAGCAAGAGCATGGTGGCATGAACAACTTCTCCATCAGCACTGCGAAGCCCAGAATCGCCTCTGGCCAACCGTCATCCTAGGAAGCCAGTTTATTTTGCTCAACAGCTGTCTAAAGCTTGCTCAACTGTAACAGCCACTATGCCTCACCCATTAGAAATGAATTCATTTTCAAGAACTTCAAAAAGTTATTAATAGCAGGCTTGATTTTAGCATTAAAAATCTCATGACCAGACTGTCTGCTCGAGAGAGTGGTACATGCATGCTTCCTTCACAGGATCCCTCGAGCCCAAGGGCAGCTCATTGCTGAACATGTCTTCACTTAACAGAGAAGATCCCTTACCAAGAGCTGCTTTCTCTTCAAAGTCTTCTGGCACTGATGGTGTTGGCACAGCCACCCCATGGGATTCCTGGGCATTCTGCAATAGTTGAGATAACAGAGGTGTTAGTTTTATGCCCAGGGTATTTGAACAAAGGGCAGTAGGCTGCATAGCTGGTAATTCATGTAAGCAAACAGGAGCCTGATGGGATGCAGTGCCATTTCCTAGACGTGGAGGTACTGCAATAGCTGCTGTTGACACCATTTAAGGGGACAAGGAAAGCAATCAAGGTTGCACAAGCCACAGGGACACAACTCCCCACGCTAGTCAGGTACAGCCAGGCTGTATTAGAGGATGGCTGTTTCACATCCAAGCTTAGAGCTCCACAGCATGGGATCAGCAGGATTAGTTTCTCACCATTCACAGACCAAGCCAATTTTAATAGCTCCCACTGGTTTTGTGGGTATTACTCTCTAGCAAGCACTGACAGCCTCTGCCACAGTCACGTACACACCACAGTCACTGAAGTTACAGAAAGGCTTCCAGGTTTTTGGGAAACTCTGGCACCAGCATATCTGAACAGTCTGGGGAAAACTGCTACTTGTGTGGTTTGCTTCACTCCCAATTACTCCCTTAGCATTCAGGCTGAAAATTCAGCAGTGCATTTAGCTGGTATAGGACCATGCAATTTAGCAGCCTACACATCTGTGAGGATGCTTACAGCTAGGGCAGTTTAGATAATTATAACCACCCACTGTGAGATATTCAAGGCATGTTGACTCACCTAGAGTGCTGACCAGGGCTCCTGCCTCATACACCTGCCAAAAGCAGAAAGCCTCTCCTCTTTCCTCCAGTGACTCACTGCTGAGATTGCTCTGCAGAGGGATTGGAGTTGCTCACGAAACATACACTAACGCACCCACGTCCAAAACACAAACTGATGCTGATTCAGACTGTCAGCACAGACGTAAGTGACCGAAGCAGTTGACTGGGCTTCGCATACCAGCGTTGGGAGAGACCATAGCGAGGAAATATCAGGAGCTCCCAGGCCCCTGGGCAGCAGTCAGGGACACACTGTTCAGCCTTGGCTCCGTCCTCGCAGGGCCAGCCCTGTTGCACTGCTCCTCACCCCAGGCAGCTGTTTGCATTAGCTGTTAACAGCCCGTTGTGCAAAGGAAACATCCTACCGTCAGTCTGCACCATGTCTGTGCACTGGCTTTCTGTACACAAAAGCCTAGATAATAATCAAGCCGGTGCCCTTTGCCTTTCACTGGTATTAGCACTATTTTTACAGGAGATTGCTGTAGGATTCCAAAGTCTCCTTGATCAAAGGTTAGGCTCAGCATATCCAGCTTAGCAGGGTGCAGGCAGCACGTTAACATTACACCCTGCACTGGGTGTAAGGAGTTCAGGAATGTGAGAGCTGCTGGGGCAGGGCTGACTTTAGCAGCAGCAGCAGCCGGAGCTCCTTCAGAAGGGCCCTGGGACCCCCCTACCCACTAACATACAGCAAAACAAGAAGAAAATACACATGCTCTGGTTGCAAAGCCTAGCACCCTGTGGATTCCCAAAGATCCTCTATAACCACAAGTGAGTGAGCCAGTTATATATCAGCCTGGAGAGAGTGAATGGGAATGTGCAGCTCATGGGATTGCACAACTGATCAGGCAACTTCATGTTGGTGGAGAAGCCAAGGTCTGCTAAAGCATAAGGACTGATCTGTTAGTTAGTGGCAAAATAGATGAGGTGAGCCTTACAACCTCGCCTAAGACCTCCTTACTGTTTCTAAACATACAGAACGATGCAGGGGAGAGATCCTTGGGTTCAGCTGAAAGCCAGAGGGAAGACAAAGGGTAACAGGGGCACTTCAAGATCTGAGAATGAAATTGTCCAGTGCAATGAGACACCAAAGGCCACACAGAAAGGGCCCAGCAGTTTCCATTTGCTGTGAAAATTCATTGCTGCCAGTCTTCAGAGCACATTGAAGATACCTGCTCATTTACAAAGAAACAAAAACGTCTGAGCACTCATTTGACCTGAATTAAAATCAACGTATGCATCATACATTTGGATAGAAGTAGAAAGGGAACAGCAGACGGAAGAGATCTATGCAAAATTGGAGGAAACAAAGTCCACACGTCATAGATGAGTAGTTTTGGACATGTCATTTCATCAGGTCCTAAAAACTGGGCGAGCCTGTTTCACACTAAAAATTTCTGTTGCGGTTACTAATGCTCAGCATCTCAAAAAACACCCATCTCCATGTCATAAGCTGGCTTCTAAAATGGAAAGCATCTCCAGTACGCTGCCAGTTTTGAGAGATGACCAGAAAGATTATTTTCCTCTTGTATGTTTGCTAGGGGTGCGACGAGCTCAGCAAAGCTCCAGCTGATTCAGAGCAGGCTGCTGCCTCTGGTGGGTGGTGCAGCAGGAACCTGCATTTCCAGTTCGTGGTGCTCAGATCAGATTTGTGTGTGCTGAGGATCCCGCTGGGGTGAGCTTTCACTGGGATGACCAGGAATCCCTGAAACAGATATCCCGTGCCCTCAGTGAAAGAGATTCCTTGTCCTTGCTGTCCCCTTCTCCCCCTGGAAGCCTATGCTTCCCATACATTAAATGAGCTAGGGTTCAAGGCCACTCCTTTAAAAAAAAAAAAAAAAGGCACCAAAATATAGCTGTCTTACATCTTGGGCATCTTAAAAAGGCCAATCATTTCCCCAAATACAGACAGCTACCTCCAAACTCTTTGTTTTGAAGCAGAGCCTGGGACATTTGGTGGTTAACCAAAGGAATTTAGTCCCCCAGGCTGCCAAAGCTCTGCCCTCACATGCAGCTCCCAGGAAACCGCAGGGGAAGGGGAAAGGGAACGCTGCTGTGTGCCCAGGGGAAGGGGACACTGTCCTGAGGGACAACCAGTGCCCCACAGGGCAGCTCACTGCTGGGGGCAGGCAGCAGAAGAGTTGCCAGGTGCCCACGGGCAAGGCACTGCGTTGCCCTGGCTTGCACCCACCATGCAGGTGCCACAGCTGCCCCTCGCCAGGGAACACGGAGAGGTTGGATGGGAAGAAGGGGTTAAGGCAGGAGAACAGCCCAGCGCCAATATGGATGTGGCAGCAGAAGCGTCTGTGCCAAGACAAATCAGAATCAAACCTAATAAAAATAATGCAAATGTCCAACACAGTCTGGCCCTTAAAAAACATAGCTTACACCTACTGATTTTTTCAGTTAAACACGGTACGCTTGGAAAAGGAGTAGGGTGAGAGGGACCCTCAGAAAGGTCCCCAAGGGGAACCCCCCCAGGGCCAGCTGTGCCTTCAAAGGCTGCAGGCAAACACCACTGCCAGGGTGACAGCCCTGAGTACTTATTCCATTTGTGCTGTTAGATCCAGAAACACATTGATTTCCACTGGTAAAACATTTGGAAGCTCTGAGAAGATGCCACAGCCCAGTTGTGCTCGGCAAAAACCCAGTCCCAGTACGGTGACACACTGAAGTCAGCAATACCAGAGGAGTTTCTCAGGCACCACTCCTACTCAACTCAGCTCACACAAGATTTCTTTTACCTGCTGTTGCCTTTTGGAAGGCACCACAGAGGGCACAACCCCTTTGTGCCCATAACCTCTATAACTTGCTAATTATGCAGTCAAACTGATGTACAACCCCCACAACTGTCCTCCAAATGACACCTGCGCAACCCCAGGAACTGCTAATTGTAGCTGGCTGACAGCAGACCAGCCCATTTGCTGCTGTAGGTGATGACTGCTCTAAAAGGACGAGGACATACAAGGAAAACATCCCTTGCTCAGAGAGGATTTACTTGTCAAGACAAAGGGCTTTTCAGTGTTTTACTGTCTTCAGTGACCCGTGTGCATCACTTCAGATTTAGCTGTTGTCCTCTCCAGAACACCTCCGAGCAGTCATGCACTTCCCTGTAGTTTTCATGAGAAAAGACCTTCAGAAAGGTGCGTTCCACAGGAGAAAAGCTTGGCAGCAGAGCATCGAAGCCAGCAGCAAGCACCTGTGGTTTTGGAGGCAATGTGGGGTTGGTCTCAGCTGGGTTAAAGTCAGCTCCAGGTCCAGCTGTATTGGTGCTCACTGCTGTGGTCCCTGTGTCCAGCTGCTGCTGGAGCACTGGTAGCTCTGCTCGGAGCTGTTTCGCCCACCCAGAGACTGGGAAAACAACAGTCCAACAACCATGTAAAGGTTCACGAGCATGTCCTGATAACACAGGTGTGACAGCCGCCCACAACTGCTCTGATGCAGAGAGCGAAACCTAGAAACCACGGCAGCAAACCTCCGTCCTGCTCCCACTCCCAGCCTTGCCCTCGGTGGAGCTCCACATTGCCTGCTCGCTGCCAGCGGCCGCCTTCGCCTTCTGGCACATGCTCGCGGTGCTTTGATGCTCACCGTCAGAGCTCATCAGGTACGCGACTTCAACCACTGCAAACTCAACAAGCCACACACAAAGATGTTGTCTTGTGGTTAACTCCATCTGGCATGGACTTGGAGATCTTTCCTTCCTGTCAGCCTTTGGGGAGCAACAGTCACAGAGGGAGTGACGAGGTCTCTGCAGAAGCCGAACTTCTTACAGAATAAGGAAGAAATGCAACCTCACCCACCTCCCAGTGTGCATGTTTGCTGAGCTTGTGATATTTGACATTCGTGCCTACTGTTTGCTATGGGACAGTGGAGACACACAGGAGGGTGTTCTGTGTGTTGGACAAGATTTCCTGTAAAGTTTAGTAATGGAGAACTTACATTTTGAGGGTCCTAGAAAGCAGCACACAGTTAGGAGTAATTGTGCCAGGGGCTGTGGTCCCCCTGCGTTCAGAGGAATTGCAACAGAGCCAGAGAGTTGCTTTTCTACGTGCCTACATTCAACACTCTCTGGTCTCACACCAGAATGAAGTGTATCTGGAGCCGGTGCAGTCAATCAGCCTCTGCACAGACACCTGCTGCATCGCCTCCTCGCTCCTATGCCAAAAACGTGACAGCTCTGCTATCGCTCCATCCAGCAACACGCCTGATCCAGAGAAAGACTGCCAGTAGTGCTTACAAAAAATGCAGAGCGAGCCAGTTCTATCACCTACATGCTCAGCAATTTTTTTAATTGAAAATACAAGTCTGATAACACTCACGTCTCTCCCCCAAGTACCTTGCCAATATCCAACACAAATCCTGAACTTGGATCACCTATTAATCCCTTGTATCCACC
The DNA here is from genome assembly GCF_011077185.1 of Oxyura jamaicensis. Classification (NCBI taxonomy): domain Eukaryota; kingdom Metazoa; phylum Chordata; class Aves; order Anseriformes; family Anatidae; genus Oxyura; species Oxyura jamaicensis. The sequence continues at coordinate 5,422,060 of NC_048918.1, read as the reverse complement.
ATCACTATAGAGTGGTTTGGCTTTTCATTTATTTTCTTCCGCCAGGTAGAGGGTGAGAGAAGCAGCCAGCCCAGCGGGCTCTGCGCACCAGCTACAAGCTCTGCCGTAGCCAACCTCAGCAGCGAGCCTGATACTCACCAGGGGTAAGAAAGTCAGCAGCGGCCGGACTCTCGGACGAGGCTTGAGTGTTGCTGTTCCAGAGTCGGTCATCGTCCCAAAGCGATTATCGCCATAATACACTTCGATCACGTCACCTGAGAGGAAGAGAAGGCTGTCAGCAGCAGCATTGCGTTAGAGGCAACAGGGAAAAGCAGTGCTGGACAACGCCTTGTTTCAGGAAGCACTGTGAAGTATTTGCTATTTCAGCTCCCAGGGAAGGGCAAGAAACATCAGACTGAGGAATATCTGGGTGTTTGGAGCTGAGGTGAGGACGGGAGGAGGCAGGTCCAGGGGTGCAGGACCCAGCTGGGCGGCCCTGGCACCCTGTGACAGCAAGAGCCTTCCCAGATCTCCCAATGCTGGACTTGAAAGAGCACGGGGCAGACCAAGTCCCTCTGAAATGCTTACTCCTAAAAGCAACTAACTTAAGTTTACCTCAGGAGACAGAAGTCAGTACAAGCACTCAATTTGCTCCCCACTCTGGTTAGGTATGGGGAAGGAAAACACTTCAGGAACAAACGGATCAGCTCTTTACAGGGTGGTGAGGCTCCAGCCCCTAGGACCCTGGCTGTCCAGAGACGACACAAAAGCCTCTAAGTACAGCAGGATTTTATTTTGGCTCATTTGTCAGCAGCTGGTACTGGGGGGAGTCGGAAGCCAGGAGTGGAGCTACGGCCCACACCAAACCAGGAGCTGCTGCCTGTGGGCAGAGCAGTTGCATCAAAGCACAGAGCTAATTACAGGTTCTTCACTCAGCCCCATCACAACACCACGACCCTGCCACCTGCACAGCAGGGAGCGACAGCGGGCGTGAGCTGCAGCCTGGCTGCCCGCTGGCAGCGGCACGGTCCCTTGGGACTCAGGTGAACGAGAATGTCTCGCTGCTCCCTCTGGGACACAGAGATGGACATGGGCTCCCCCAGAAAGTTTTCTTTCTGCCTCCTCTGTGTTTTTCTGCCAGTAGGACGGGTGCTGAGGGCAGTGGGTGGGAGATGCCAGACGGGGACGCAGGGGACATCACATCACCCGCAGCATCCTTCTGCACGCTGCTGGAGCGGTTTGTCTGGCCGCCGATGCAATTGGCCCTGGAGGACAGATCATGCTTGCCACAACACTTTTAGACTCCTGTCCTACAAAGAAAGGCTGTGAGCGTCTTTCCATTAAATGCCACTGTGAATGGAGAAACTGCGGCAGAAAGGCTGTCGCAGAGCCCTGGCATCACAAGCCGGGGAAGCTATCAGGTCCTCCTGGTTCCCAGCCCTGTGCTTTTACCTTCAACCACACCTTTTGGGCCGGTTTATTTCTGACGGTGAATAAAGCTCATAAAATTACTTTAATTACGTTCTTTGTGTCTGATTAACAGCATGAATTAACAAGCAGAAGCACTGAAGCATGTAAACCCCACCTTGGCTGGAAGGAGATACACAAATAATTCGCAGCCAAGGAGACCAAATTACAGTACGAGGGTTTGAGAAAGGAGGGGAAAAGCATGCAAAATGGCTGTGATTGGGGAGAAAACTCAGCCGGAGCGTTCCCACCTAGCAGATTTCAATAGTTATTTCAGAGAGAGGAGGCAGCAGCAGACAGCCAACCCCTCCACTCCAAGACACTGACTCTGAGAAGTAAACAGATTTTTCTCCTCCTTAAGCAATTTGGAAGTGCAGTGCTCAAACTCCCGTGCCAAGGTGTGAAGCACAGAAATAGTTTCTGTCAAGTCCTGTACAGATGTTGAAGGCTGAGGAGCAGAAGAGCGAGGGTTGCATAAGCCCCACATAGGCAGAGGGGCTGAGCTACGTTTCCAAGCCTCCCAGACCTCCAGGCAGCACTCACTCAAGCAGAGCTGCCTGCCCTGCCAGCCTCGGTGACCGACATGGTCCCAACAGCCGCCCACTGCCCTGGCCCAGCAAGTGTCCCTGCTCCCTGCTGCGTGCCTGAGCCCCCTGCCCAGCCTGAGCCCCCCCCCCATGCTGCCACCCCCTGCTCAGGCAGGGGAAGCCCCCGGCTGTTACGGACTGCCACGGCACTGGTGTGTGTGCTGCTCGGACTTGATAACCTTAAAGCAGGACGGAGAACACAGGCATTGCAGAGATGTAGTGGAGAGCAGAAGGCACGGCAGCTTTTCTCTATAAAACAAACTCAAACCCCTCAAACAGATGTTATAGAGCCTCTGGATCTTCCTCTCATCAGACTCCAAGAAGCTCTCTCTAAGTCTCTGGCCTCTGTGGACCAGCAGAGAAGCTTCCAAGGAAATGCAGCTTTACGCTTAGTTTAGTGGCAAATGTTTATGTGCATCCCTGCAGAAGAAAAGCACTTGTACAAACACCTGGAATTAACTTGACCATGCTGGGGCTGGACATGAGCTACCCCAGGCTCTGGTGGGGTGAACGAATCCAGAATAGCCTTGAGACATAACACCTAGCCTCGCAAGCATCTGAGCTTTTCCTTTCTCCCATCGAGTACACCACAAGTTACCCTGGCAGACATCCAGCAGTATCCATCATCCTGCCGCTGTCCTTGCGGTCAGTCATGACTTCCTTTTTTCCCCTTATCCTAAACCTCTCACAAGGGCGTCTTTACAATAGTGGCATTTTCTTCACCTTAAAAAATACTGATAGTAGTCCTACCAACAGCTTACAACCTCCCCGCCTGTAAGGGGCCCAAGTGGCAGAGGAGAAGCTGCCTGGATCCCAGAGATGCCAGCAAGTAATTACTGTTATTGCTAGCTTTGCGTAACCCCTCGGGTGACCCCACATTCAGCAAGTAGCCAGCAAGAAATAAGGCCAATGCAACATGAGAATTTGGATTCAGACAGCTTCACTGAGCAGAGGTAGAGTTCAGACACTTGAAATAACAAGAATTTTCTATTAAATAAGTCACTGAGTAAGTAAACTCAGTGAGAAACTGGATTAAAGATCACAAGGTCTTTGATCCTAGATTACTAAGCATCTCTAACCTGAATGCATTTAATTAAAGTAAAATGAAGTGCTTGTAGTTGTGTTTTCTTTGCTAGATAAACAGGACTTGCCTGCTGAGAGCCTGTCACCAGCAAAACCTTGCTCCGCCAGCTTTGTTTCCTGGAAGGAGGCTCAGGAAACAAACGCACCTTCCTTCGCAGGCTGTCGGAAGCGGCTGGCCCCGATTGTGCTTTGACTGCTTTCCTGGTGTTCAGCCTGTTCTGAAGATATTTGTGTCCTCTTGGTCATGGGAAATAAAATAAGCAATTTGCAACACATACAATGGAACTTCTGCCTGCTCCGGGGTTGCATCACCTGGAGTAGGCGCAGCCTGTCTGACACGGGGGTATCCACAGCTCGCAGCGAGGAGGCGGCATCAGTCACTATATTCAGGAATCTCTGAGTCAGTGACATGCAAACCTACACCCATTGCACATTGCCTAACTTCTGTTTACTTTGTATGAAAAACTAAGGTGGGGATTAGCACAGCCAGTGGACTCCTTTTGGCAGCAACAATGGCATGAAACTATGCGGCAAATATTCAAGAGACAGTGCCTGGGATGGGGCTTCGCTGGGTACGACGGAAGAGTTGAGGATGCCGTAAAACCTGCCCCTGGGCCCGCCGGGCTGCGGGCACGCCACTCCTCACCATGAGCACGCACCTCAGCACACGCTGCGCTGAACGTGGTCACTCAGCCTGTGTGTGTCACACTACCCCATATAAATGAAATTAATGGCATAAACGCCAAGAGGATGTTAAGGAGTGATTCAATGGCCCTTATTTACACTTGATTTCAAAGACTCCTGGCTTTTACTTTGCAAGTTGATCCCCACAGCAGCTCCCTACACCTGAAAGGAATGCCTTTGTACTGCAGTTGCAGACACGGAAATCAATCTTGTAATAAGCAGACACTGTGACTTTTTCTTCCCCCCCCCCTTTTATTTTTTTATTTTTTAATCCAAACCACATCAGAGGGAAGCTTGAGCTCTTCCCAGGTTTATGACAGTTAGAAATCAGCAATTTTCCTTTTGTGTGGAAGAGTTGTGTGGAACTCCCCATCACGTTCTCCTTGAATCTCAGCTCCTCCAGCTGCCCTTCGTGGTGTCACCACCTCGTGATGGCAGTGGGACGCCGCTTCGCCCCACGCTCGCTCCCACTTCGGAGCCTTGGAAGCGCCTGCTGGAACCTCACAGCCGCCCAACTTCGTCCACAGACGGCTATCTTTTATCTGCCTGGCTGCTAACTTGGCTCCCTCCTACACGAGCCTGCAGGGCACAGCATTGCACTCAAACCCACGGAGAGCACAAATAAACCCCGACGGCACGCCGGCCTCCGCTCCCCTCGCGTGGAGCCCTCCGAGGAGCAGCTTGGGAGCCAACAACGCGCTGCGGAAGGCGGGGGCCGCTCCGCACCCGGCTCCGCTCCGCACCGTCGGGGCGCGGGGGCGGCCTCCAGCGGCCGTGGCGGAGCCTCCCGCAGCCTCCCCAAGGGACGAAGCTCGTGGGGTCAGGGCCGCCGCCGTCCCCCCGTCCCGTCCGCATCCCCCCGGAGGCTGCGGAACGCATTCCGACACCCACCCCCCAACCAGGACACCCCTCCAGGGGCACTAACCGGTGCCGCCCGCGCTGTCCGAGGTGACCTCCTGGGTGAAGATCCAGGGCGGGTTGGTGGCGAAGAGCGAGGTGGCGGCGGCGGCGCCGTGCTTCTTGCCGAAGAGGCGGCTGAAGGTGCCCTGCACGGAGTGGTGCTTCTTCATGGCGAAGGGACGGCCACCAAGCGGCTCCGGGCCGCGCCGCTGCGAGGGAGGCAGCGGGGCGGCAGGAGCGGTGCGGAGCGGGCCGGGCCCACCTGGCCCCACCTCCGGCCCCTCCTTCCGCCCAGGTGCCTCCGCAGCACCGGGCGCGCCTCGGCCGGCGGCTCCGCGGCCTTCCCCGGGCGGCCTCCTGCCGGCCTCCTGCCGGCCCGGCCCCAGCCGGAGCTTTCCTCTCGGGAGTGCCGAGGGGTCTGGAGGCTCCTGGGGAGCGTAACCGAGAGGGGCCGGCTGGGCCTCCTTGGTGGAGGCTGCCAAGAGTCTGGTGCCTCTTAAAAAGTCGGGGCTTTGCAAGTTGGTGGTGCGCTGAGCATTTACATTTAGTGCTTCCCCATCTTTCTCTCACTGCCTCCTGGATTTGTTTGTCCACCCGCTGCTGCAGTTGTGCCCCGAGGGCCATATTGCCTTGCCCCAAGCCTTTCCACCTGCCCTTTTGTGCAGCATTGGGACCCCAAACCCTGTGTGGGTCCTGCAGGCGGTACAAGGAGATGATGGCCAGAATCGGGGCAGTAGCAGTGTGATCCCTTTGCTCTGCTGCATGCAAGACAGCAAACAGCACTGAGCTGCTTAGAGGTGCCCCACCAGGCAGTAAAGTCCCCGGCCTCCACACTGCGAGGCCCCGGCCTCCACACTGCGAGCCTCCTTTCCTGATACAAAAGCCTGAAGACGGGGACTTGACCGCAGTTCGTTTTTTTGTGTCAGGTACAAAAGGAAGTGTCACCAAGTTCCTGTCACACAAATAAAAGACGAGAGTTAATGAGTAACCTCGGTTATTAATAAATGCTGGGATTTTTGGGAGAACTTTAAACCCCCAACAGCCATCAAAACATTAACTCTGAAGCACAGCTTTAGGGTAAGGCCCTCCTGCCTTTTATTTATTTCCACTTCCACTACGTCTTGAGGGTCAAAATGATGTAGTTTCTTTTTAAGTGATAAACATTTCTCATTTAATCACGTTCTGAAATCACACTTCTCACAATCTTTTCTAGCCACGAGGTGCCTGGGAACGCCAACAGGCGCGTACTGCTGCGGCGTTGCGAAAGGGAAACCCGATCACGTCACAGACAGGCAGCACCCGAGTGAAGTGAATTAACGTGACAGGAAAACGGGGAAGGGAAGGGGAGCTGGAACGCCGACCACGTGGACCCTGTGGCTGCAGCTCCGGGTGCTGCCTCCCCAGAGGTCTTGCTGGGACCCAGCTGGACTGGCGGTGCTGGGAGCTGGGGGTAGCCCGCGCCCTCCCTGCAGGTGCTGCTGCCGGGATGGCTCCGGGCTGGGACTCGCCTGTAATTAGTGGGGCTCTCACCCTTGCTGACAGTTAGCCTAACTGCTGCTTACGCTGGGGCAGGGAATGGAAACAACCTGCAAACATCTACGGAGTGCAGCTCCTGCACGCCCCGAGCACCGCAGCGTGGTGGGGGGCTCTGCGGTCGCATTTTAGCCAGGATCCCAGCAAAAAGCACAGCCCTGCCCGCAGATATGGGCGGTAGCGGGATGGAGACTGTGAAACTTTCATCCTGGGAGCATGGTGCTGGAGAGAGCCCGGCCAGCTCTCCGCAGGAGCCCCATCACCTGAGCCCCAGACATTTAAAGCAGATTCCCTGGCACCTCTTGAAAGCAGAAACCAGAGGGGACGAAGGAGCCACGCAATACCAGAAAGAGCAGTTTTATTCCACCTGCTGATGGGCAAAAAGAAAGGCTTGTATGTTACGAGCAAAGGACACAATATCTCTGCAAGATACGCAAGGCACACGTGCTGGCTGATATTTACAATCCTTGACTGAACAAACTGGCAGGGTATACAGAGAGACAAAGAAAGTCAAGGAAAAGGGGAAGGGGAAGAGGAACTCTTCTAAGAAGAGAAGCCAATAAAGTTGTGTGGAATGAGAAAGCCTGGGCCTCTGCACAAAGCTGTTCCACAAAATGTCGCTGCACCGCAGAGGCTTCAAAGGGGCTGTGCAGCTGCTGTGGTGCTGTGCAGTAGTGGGAAAGGATGGTTCAGCTCCCTGGCACCGCTACCGGGGTGTTCCTGCACCCCAGAGATGGGGGCCATGTGAATACTAAGGTGGGAAAGCAAAAGGTGCAAGTGTTGGGGGAGTCGAATGGCAAAATTTGGGCTGAGAAAGTGCCCAGCATTGGTCTCTGGCACATCTGCTTCAGAGCAGAGCAGGGGAGGGGGCAGCAGAGCAGCACCCATGAGCTCGGGGGCAGTGACCCTCACTGTGCCTCACCTGGGTGGGGAGCATCACAAAACATAATCCTCACAACATGAAGGGATGTGTGCTCTGGAGTGCATTTATTATCCCAGTGAACACAAGCAGCTAAACAAGTCTGCAAGCGCTCATGCACACTCCCTGATATTTGTTCCAGGTGGAAAATTTTGCTCTTTATCCTCGGCCTCCCGTTAATAAACACAGACTGTCCCCTTTATGTGCTTCACCCTCCTGCAGAACGCCTCAACGTTCATTCCATGCTCCCTGCACACAGCTGCGCTCCTGCTTAGCCATTTCCACGGTGTTTGCCCTTTACAGCTGATTTTGTGGCACAGAAACAGCCTTGTGAGCGCTGCTGTGACGTAACACCCCGCAGCGTGGGGCTGTCTTTGATCCTCACATGGGCAAACACCCCGGAACAATCTGCCTTTGCATCAGTGCGCGGAGCTGCGCCCTGCAGATGCAGATCTCCCCATGCCGCCTTCGCAGGGGTGCGAGGTGCTGGTGCAGCGAGGCTCCCCCGCCAGGCCCTGAAGCAGGGGGGGAGGAGGTGGGAGGACAAGCACATGTGGAGGAACAGCTCGTGTCTCTAGGGAGAGCAGGTCTGTGCCACCACGGCCACATTTCAGTGGCAGCAGAGCACATTCAGGGCCAGCAGAGCAGCCTGTGGCTGGACAGGAACAGCAGCAGCCAGGCACTGTCCCAAATCCCATGGCTGAGCCCCCGTGATCCTCTGCTCCTCTGCACCCTGCTCAGCCTGGGCACCCCTCGCCCGGGAGCCACCACCCCAGTGACACCACAGTGGTCACAATGGCCCCGGTAACCCCAGAGGCCCTCGTGGCCAGCGCAGTCCTCAGCAGCTCCACTGCCTCCAGCTTCTGTCCCAGATGTCCTCGCACACTGGGGTCCCCCCCCGGAAGATGTCCTCGCAGGTGGCAGCCCCAGCTCATGGTTTGCAGGAGGGATGTACGGTGTCCCCTTCCTGCGGGACAGGGGGCTGGGAAGCCTTTGTCCTGAGGGTGACTGGGGCAAAGGGGTCCTGAGGGACGGCTGGGCTGGTGGCCCCGTTGCGGCAATGCCCAGGGGCTGGGGTGGCCAGGGGATTCTGTCCTGGCAGGGTGGGATTTGTCCCTGCGTGTCAAGGAGTGCGTGGGGCCAGTGGGAGCATGGCCTGGGCAGCAGGGCACGGTGTCACCCCAGAGCACGGCCCCAGGAGGGTTTTGCTGGTGGACCTGGTGGTGCTCGGGTGTTGCACCACGCTCGGACGGCTTCATCCCATGGGCTCTGAGGGCTTGCAGGGAGGCACCAGCAACGAGCTCACCACAGTCCCCTTGTGGGACGGTGACGAGCTGCTGGAGCCAGGGCTAGAGGCTAGGCAGAGCAGGGAGGGGGAGCAATGGGGCAGCCCCCAGGGGAACCCTGGCTCAGCTGGGGTGGATGTCTGAGCCCTCCCTGCTCCCCTGGTGACTGAAGTCAGCCTGGCCCCTGTGACCCCACCTGTGCGGATCTTCTCTGGGAGACAGCAGGCAATTTGGGAGGGATTAGACATCTAAATGCATGGCTGAATGCAATAGGATTACATGGGACACTTAATCCCAACTCCCAGTGCCATAAATAGGGATGTGGACATTGAGCTGGTGTTTCCCCTCAACAAGGACCACGTAAGCAGGTGCCGTCACGCAGGGATCCTGCCAACTTTGAGTGCCCCATGGGGTGAGTGGGAAGCCCCAGGCAGGAGAACCCTGGGGCAAGAGCAAAGCCCAAAGCTCGGCCTGCCCGGCATGGCGCTCCTCCTGCCACTGCCCCGCACCACAGAGCATGGGCAAGGCTCACACGTCTGAAGGCATCTACGTGACTTAGCAGTTAGGTTTTCAAAGCAACCAGGGCCTCACCTACACACCCCAGATGCACTACGTTAATTAATTAATAACGTTAATGCCTCCCTGCTGGGCGGATGCAGTTGCAGCAGCATGGTCGTGTGCGTACTTGCCTCTTATCTGTCAAAGCGAGCGAAGCAATAGCCTGTAATCATGCGTGTGTGTGGATATAATCGGGTCTGAAGCAAATCAACGTGTGCTGAGAGCAGGGATTCACAAACCATGCTGACACGGAGGTAGTGATGTGAGGTCTGCTCTTATGCTTTCGGGACTTGGCCCCCAGCATTTTGCCCTCCGTGGGAAGTGCTGGGAGCCTCGGCCTTTCCTTGTAGCAGTGACTGCTAAGCCAACACGCCCTGAGCCCCAGCCACGGACACGCTTCCAAGCACCTGGCAGGTGGCTGCCTCTGGGAAATGAGAGACAAAAAGAGGTGATAAACCTGGGGGAATCTCATCATTTCCCTCAGAGGCTGTTAAGGAGATTTATATAAATGATTCACTGGTGTCCCCCTCGTAATAGGTTTAGCAGCTGCTGTTCAGAGCCAGCTACCCAGAACCAAAATAGAGCACCAAGTAAGCCATGGCAGCACGGAAACTAGGAAACCTCTTTACATGGTTAAAAATAAATCCAGTCAGCAAAGGGTTTATTTACCTCTTTACATGGTTAAAAATAAATCCAGTCAGCAAAGGGTTTATTTAGGACACCTGGGAGTAAATAGGATAATTGCTGGGGGAAGAGCCAGTTTCCATTGGCACAGAGGTGTCATCAATGGAAACAAGATAACTGAGTCACGGTTAAATAACCAGAGCAAAAATACTCCCGCAGCTGAGCACAGCCTGGGAGTAGCCAAGGGGCACAAGGCAGGGCTGCATGTTTTAGGGCACGTGTCCACACCACGTCCTCTAGCAAAGGGTTCTTCCAAGCACAAAGCCAAAAGGGGCTGTTTCTGCAGCCCTTGGTCCCTCGTGCTGTGCACACCCGTGGTGATGCTCATCTCGCTCCGGGGCTTCAGAAATGTGGCCCAGCTGCCTGCAAGGACAAGCTTGCCTCACTAGATTCAAAAATCATATTTTTCCCTTTACTTTTTTTTTGGGGGAAAAAAAAAAAGCCACTTAGAGATATGCCCAGAGCAGTCAGCACAGAAGCAGGAGGCAGGGAGGTGTTAGGGGGCTGCCGAGCTGCTGCGCCCAGCCCTGCCCATGAAGGATCGTGCTGCCGGCTGCTGTCACTCGCACGCCCCGGTGCACCTCCTGCCGCAGGCTGGTTAAACCATTGTCACGGCTGGTTTGCCATGGCTGCTGTTTGGGAAAGATTCACATGGCTATGGAGGGAGCATGTTTTCTCATTATTTATAGGTATTATAAATGAGACCCTGATCTGGGACCAGAGCTCTGCTGTGACGAATATCGAAGGAAAAAGCAGCATCCCCCCAAAGCAGTGGGAGGATGAGCCCAAGCCCCTCAGCAGGCTTTGGTTTATTTTCAGTAAGACTTTTGGCCACTGGCACACAGCTCTCGTGTTGGGGCGCTAAGCTCTGAAGGAGGAAGGCAGTGTAGGGGCAGGTACAATGTGTTTGTCTGACATGTCTTCTCCACAGATGACTAAAAAACAAGCAGCCCCTGGCAAAGACCACAAGAGACCAAAGGAGATGGAGAAGACCAAAGCAACGCAGAATGCCTGTGGTACCCCTCCCACCCCAAAGAGGCAGCTGTCCCCAGCACATCACCACAAGGACCAGCCATTGGCCTCTCGCTTTGTTCCCTTTGTTGCCCATTTTGGGGGCCGTGATCCTGACTCCTTCAAGTTTCTCTTCTACACGCCAAGCTGCTCCAACTCATACAGCCCCTTCTACACCGCACAGCGGCCAACCTGTGGGTACCTCTATCGCCACGACACCGATCACACCAGGAAGGTGATAGACGTCTCGAGCGCCAACATCGTGAAATGGAGACCTGTCCTCAACAGAAAGCCATAGTCCAAAGCAATAAAGCCACTCAATGAAAGCAGCAATCGGTGTGGCTCCAGCTTCCCACCTGAGCCCGCCCCGCAGTGACCACTGAGTCAGGGGCCAGGCGGCGAGGTCACGGCTTTGCTCCCCACACAGCGCGGATTTTGTCCTAACACCCGGTCCAACTTGTCTTGTCATTTATTGCCAACTATTTAAATAGAGGCACTGGGTGTCAACAGTGCATGGCTCTGCAGGAATCATCACCTAGCGAGGCTCATCTGCCTCTGTCCTGGCCTTAGCACAGGCTGCAAAACCTGGGGAGGTTTCACCACTTCTCTGGCCGAGCCTCAATTCTGCTCCTCCTCTGACAGGATGCCTTTGTTGTGAGGCTTCCTGGACACAGGCAAAGTATTGTTCTTAGTGACGGGGAAGGCAGATTTCATTTGCACTGCTCAGGCAGGAGATGCCCCTGGAGGAGAAACGCAGCCGGGCCCTGCTGCAGCTCTCTGCAGGCGTCCACATGGCCTGGCCTGGGGAACTGGGTGCAGTGTTAGCAAATGCTGCTGGGAACACTTGGCAAGCTCGTATCCACCCTTAACAAGCCACCTTTCGGCTATTATTGAGCACCCAAGCATTAGACACCCCTCGTGTTTCTGGACGGGCCCAGGGCGCTGCCGGGGGCTCCCGCTGCTCGCAGCTGCTGTGTGCAGCGGGGAGCTGAGCCGGCCGCTGCCGTCAACTGCAGGATTAGTACATCCAATTAGCACTCCTCGTCTAATTCCTTTTTCATAACTCTTTTATGGTTATGCAATGCCACCTACTTTAGCAGAGTTATTCCTAATTTACTTCAGAGCAGAAGTGATACCACACTCTGCAACACATACAAGGTGGTCTTTTGTCTTAAGGGTGTCAGGTCTAAAAATAAAAGTGCTACAGGATGGAATCTCTGCAGGTAGAAATCCATTAGTTACACTGATTTCTGTACTCGTGGAGGGTCTGGCCCCTGTTACTTTCTTAGGATATGCTTTTTTATCTCCCAGTCCTCCCCTGACTGATGTGCTTCAGAGTAAAACCATCATTGGTTTTGTTCATACTTACATTGAGAGTTTTTCATGTTACTTCATCTTAAATGGAAATCACAGCTGCATTCAGCCTCGCGGAAGCTGTCTGAGTGCTGGAAACCCACCGGGGGCTGTGTATGGGGCTGATCAGCGGGAGGAAGCCCAAAGCACAGGGCAGGAAGGTGAGCGTGGGGCGCTCAGCGGCGCGGTGCAAGGGCCTTCCAGTCACAGCACCTGCTGGCTGACTTTAAAGCTCTGACAGCTTTGCCATGCAATTATTTGTGTTTCTGTGTTGTCTGAGCACACCAAATTTACCCTAACACAGCATCCGTTATAGGAGCTGAAGTGACACTTCTCCCCTCCCTGAATTTCACATTGATACCTGGAAATCCTCCAGCAGAGTAGGACTGAGGGAGACCAAGAAGACAGTAACAGCACGGGGACCTCTGAGTTTTTTCTTATGCTGATTTTGGTGCAAAAGTTGTTACTCACATGAGCCCACACTAAATTGTAAATGAAGTGGATTAGGAGATTACACTCTCAAGGAGCAAATTCTGCCCTCCTAATCTTCTGCTGGGCCTGTAATCTGCAAGACTTTCCCATTTTACCTCCTTTCTATTTTAACCCTGAACACTTAATGCTCCCAGTAGGTGCCCATCCCCACCCTGCTCCTCATTGGCCAAGGAAGGATTTGCTGGGTACTTAAATGTCACCCTCCAGTCTGTTTTTCTGTGCTCTCTGGGTTTTGTGCTTTTAAATTTGCCTGGGCAGAGAGAGGAGTCCTGCGTGCGTCACCGCCAGCACTGAATTGCAGCAGTCAGTGCACAAGGCAGCTCTTTTTTCTGATACTGTGATCCCTGCAGTGTTGGGGGCACTTGGACTTTAAAGGCAAGAAGCAGAATTTAAAGGAAATCCCAGAACTTCAGCAAACATCCACACATTTTCCATTTTGGCTGCAAAGTGACCGGCGCTTGGTGCGGAGATGGGGAACATGGACGGGAAAGCTGTGGAGGAGCTGAGCACTACCGAGTGCCACCAGTGGTACAAGAAGTTCATGACGGAGTGTCCTTCAGGCCAGCTCACCCTCTACGAGTTCAAACAGTTTTTTGGCTTGAAAAACCTGAGTCCATCAGCGAACAATTACGTTGAGCAAATGTTTGAGACGTTTGACTTTAATAAGGTAAATATTGTCCTTCCCACTCGACCTGCTGCAGATTGGCTGTGCTCTGCTCTGTGTATGAGATCGCATGTGTAGTATTTGGGTGGATGCAGGTACAAATGTGCCTCTAAAAACATGTGGTCTGATTCTCTGCTGCCTCATACGTTTTAAAATAAGCTCAGTAATGTGAAAAAATGTTTGTAAGACAGCTGTCAACAGAAATTCCTCACCTGGTGACTGTTCTTGAAGAAGAGACTTTCCACAGATTGATATTTCCCTTTTAATCTTAAATAATCAAAATTGTGGGGTTTTATCTGGCAGGCTGTGATCCCTTTAAAATGAAGTGCTCTTAAATATATAAATAAATAAATCCCTAAACACCTAATGTTGTGGCAGGGAGGAAACAAAAAGTAAGCGGCATATGAGAACACGTGCTGTCCTCCTGCAGAAAAAACCAGCTCCTGAGCGCCCAGCATGGCATGGGCTATGGTTTGCAGAACATATTGGATTTGCTTTCCTATTGTTTTAAATTACAAATGGATTGCAGTTTCATTGATTTTATGATATGTGTTGCCATTCCCAGCTGAGGTTTTCATGCAGTGCTGTCAGAGTGTCCAAGCGGTGTGGGATCTCCTGTGAGATGAGGAGTATGTCTGATGGCTTCATGGACTTAATCCCTCTGAAAATAATACAATTTAGGCTATAAATCCTTCAGGTGGTTTTGCTTGTGCCTGGGTCTTTGCCTTGCTCACTGCCTGGTGTTTGAATGTGTGCCTGGAAAAGGAATTGATGCTCAGGAAATCCTGGCTGGGAAGGGGCTCAGCAGCGATTTGCTCCTAATCCAGATCTTGCAGCAGTGGAGAAGAGCAGATTTCTTCTGGAATTGGCCCCAGAGGGCAGTCTGTGGCTTTGTTCATTGACAAAACACTGCCATATTCTCTACAGAAGTCTTTCTATGGTTTTGTGGCAGGTACCATTTTCCACTAAGTGCTTTCAGTGCAAAGTGTATGGTACCAAAATCAATAGTACGTGCTATTGAATTGCTCTGCAATGCAGGCATCATGCATTTCAGCAGACTTCCTAGAAGTGGTGAATGTCACTGGGCAGCACGTGGAAGCAGGCTGGTGGCACGGGAGCTCGCCCCAGGCCAGCCTTGCACTTGTACTGCAACCTGGGCTGGAGACCCTCCTGAACATCCCCACCACCATGGAGTGAGTCGGTGGTGGGCAAACTCCTCAGAGAAAGTCAGAGATCAAACTTTGTGCTTTTGACTTGATCAAGCGTGAACCAGATGCAAAAATGGCCCAGGAAAGGAGTGGGGACCCCCCACCCCGTGCCTCTGCTGTGCTCCCCACGCTGCTCCCTCGAGGGGTGGCCACACGCTGAAGCTGCCCTGTGGGGACTGCCAGAAGTGACCGGCAACCTTCCTGCCCAGCTCTGAGTCTCACCCAGCTTCTCACCTTCTGCTTTCAGGATGGATACATAGATTTTATGGAGTATGTGGCAGCCCTGAGCTTGGTCCTGAAAGGGAAGGTGGATCAGAAGCTGCGATGGTATTTCAAGCTCTATGATGTAGACGGAAATGGCTGCATTGACCGGGGAGAACTGCTGAACATCATCAAAGTGAGTGGGCTCAGCTTTTCTCTTTCTTCCCCAGACGATGGTTATTAGACACACATAAACAGAAAGGCTGTAAAAGGAATATTCCAACCCAAAACACACCTCCCTGGTAAATTAGTAGGCACTGGCCAAACCCCTGCTTGTCCTCTGCCGGTTCCCCAGCAGACCGGCCGTCCTCGCCGGACCTGTCTCGGCCCCACTGCCCCACACCTCCCCGCGGCACCTGCACGCCCCGGCACGCAGCGAGCCCTTGCCTTCTGACTGCAGGTTGTTCCACTGCATCCACTGAAACCCAGGCTGAGATAAGCATCCAAATTTAATCTAAGGATTTTCAGAGGTGAAGAGTTCCTTGCTTATCCCAGCATGCCCACTTAATCTTTTAATGCATTGATATCAATTTAAAGTGATTTTAATCTCCTTTTTTTTTTTTTTTTTTTTTTTTTTTAGAAAGGACTCATTTATTCCTTTCAGAACATAAAAGCCTGAAAAAAAGTTTGGCCTCTCATGTCAGACCACTTAGCCACTTGTACCAAGAGATACATAAATGTGCACCATGTTCATTACTTGTTCCATGTGTCTTCCTCTCCCTGCAGGCCATCCGAGCTATCAACCGGTGCAACGATACAATGACAGCTGAGGAATTCACAAACATGGTGTTTGATAAAATTGATATAAACGGAGATGGTGAGGAACTTCCTTATGCAATGCCAAATACTGCCTTCACCTTCCTCCTTCTCCGCAGTTCTGGAAGCTGGATGTCCCCAGACAGTGGGACATCGGGCTCTCTACCAGGGTTTAGCTCTCACTCCCCTCCCATGTCACCATCGGTCCTGGGGACACGCTGCCGACTGCCCCTCTGGGCTGGCGGTGTGGGGTCTGGGAAGAGTTTAGCTGCGGGGGGGTTGGGTTGTGTGGTACCCAGGAGGGCCTCATTTTTCATCCCGTGCCTGTAGCTCCTCTGGGCTGGCTTAGAGGCTGCAGGTGGAGGCTGAAGGCTGCAGGGCCTGATGAGCCTTTTCTGACCATGCTTTTGCAGGTGAGCTCTCGCTGGAGGAGTTCATGGAGGGCGTACAAAAGGACGAAGTGCTGCTCGACATCCTCACCCGCAGCCTGGACCTGACACACATCGTCAAGTTGATCCAGAATGATGGGAAGAACCCGCACGCCTCGGAGGAGGCAGAGGAGGATGCCCAGTAGGCTCCAGGACACGTTCCCTCTATCTTTTCTCCCCTCCCATCACATTATTGAAACAAAACAGCCTGTGACTGCGGGAGCCGGGGAGCTGCCCCAGCGCCAGCGTGATGAGGCGTTAGAGCATCCCACTAGCACAGTACCGGCGTCCCCTCGAAGGCATCGCTCCTGTGGCAGACGGCTGGGCAGGACCCAGGGCATGCCGGGCACTGACTGGTCCATCCCTTCCCGAGCACAGCCGTGCTCACCCTGCAGCAGGACGGGCTGGGTGAGGAGGGGGAGCTGCGGTGCTGGAAACAAGCAGCCAATGTGGGGCCACCAGCACCCGCTGCTATTCGGGTGCCTCTGAATGTTGCTGCTGCGTAGCTGTGCAGAGCCTCCCCTCCCTGGGGAAGGAGAGCTGGAGCATGCAGTGCATTAAACTACCAATAGGGCAGACAAAGCTCACACCAAGCTAGTGGCCAACGCCAGCATCCACATCACGTGTGCGTCTTGACACGAAGAGCTCAGCTAGCACAAGGGGTCTGCTCGTGCATGCGGACCTCCCCGGGGCACAGACCTGGTGCGGTGAAACAGGGCGCATCTGCCTGCAGAGACCTGAGCTGGCCCTCTGCAGAGGTGAGTGCCCCCTCTAAGAGCAGGGTAGTATTCGACTGTATGAGGCCTAGAAAGCAGATCTGAACCTTCTCTTTCCATACACATTTTCAGAGCATCCTTGATGCTTTCCCCCAGAGCAAATGAGACCAGGGGTTTGGTCACTCATTCTGTGATTTGTTATCATGTTAGCAATAATTAGTGATATTATAAGATAAAAACATCTACAGCTAGGAAAAGGAGAGTGGTAAATGCAGTGGCTTTTCTTTGTTTTAAAGCATTAAAAACAGAGAATGGTGCCTTTTTTTTTTTTTTTTTTTTTTTTTAACAACTATCTGAACTTTAAGGGTTTGCTACTCCCTGAAATACCTGGAAGGGCTGCAGTGGCGGTGACCTGAGAGGCACTGGTTTCACATGTGTTTGCAGGAATATTCCTGCATGTTTTATTACTTGTACAACAAACTCTTGTGCAGGTTATACTCTGTGGCGCCCTCGAGCATTCTGTGTTTTTACCTATGAAGGGAGCGAGTCACCTCCGAGCAGTTCAGACGGTGCTAGTAGAGATGCGCTGGGCACAGTGTCCACACCACAAGCACCCACAGATACCTGAGCACATGGGAGCAGGCAATGAGCACCAGCACCCCTACAGTGCTGAGGGCTCAAGCACTGACCCCGTGGAACAAACCCTCTCACCCCTCTCTGTAGCCCCCTGGGAGCAGCAGCCTCGCACTCTGTGCCGATTGCCCCGTGCCACCGCCGGGGCTGCGCCCAGGACTGGGCTGCTGGTGAGGAGTTTCCTCATCTGGTGGGAGCTGGTTTCAGGCGTGGTGAGGCAACACGGGGCACCAGGAAGGAGCTCTTGCCCAGCTGAATGACGTGTTATTTATCACTGGATGCTTGCAGTTTGTAAACAACTTTCTGACTGTTTTTCCTGTGCATCTTTTTTCATTTGGTAGCAGTTTACCTAGAAGCTTTTGTACTTCTGAACTTATAGTGAACTAATAAAAATATTTTACAAGATTATTTCAGGTTGTACGTTTTCTTTCTTTCAATCAGTCATTCTACTTCCAGCAGGACTGATTAACTCTCTGATGCAAGGGCAGAGACCTTTGTTTTGGCTTCATTTACAGAGTTCTTTTGCAAGACAGCTCTGTCCTGCCCTTGTCCTCTGCCCAGAGGGAAAGAGAACGCCGCCAGCAGCTCCTCCTTCAGCCTCCCTCTCCTCTGCATTCCCAAGAAGCTGTAAGAGTCCCCAACAAGCCCAATTTCTATTTAATGGGAAACTCCTAAAGACAAAGGTATTCTAAAAGGGCTGCCTCAGAATAGCCGACTGGCCAGACACCTTGCAGACCTTAGCGTCTCTCTCAAAAGGATGTTTTTTTAGCCTCAAAGAAAGCAAATTAAAAATAATTAAAAAGTAATATTGTGACTCTCTCTGCCCTAATCATGCCTAATTAATTTATTTCAAAATGGTGCCGGCTGTTCAGGTGCCAGCCACGGGTGTATTGCTCACTCAGTGACTGCCACTGGTGAGCGCGGAAGAGGTGATTTTGGGGAGCGGGCATCGAGGGGCAATGGGTGATGACCAGGAGGCTGCACAGGAGGTCTGAGGCCAGGGCCCAGCTCTGCCCCCAGTTTGCAGGGACTGCACCGGGAGCCCAGCTGTTAGGAATCACTGCTGCACCAGAGCCACTCAGCGAGCGATTTGCGGTAGCACTGCACAGTTATCTCTGTGGGGTTTAGATGTCTACTTGGCAAGGGCTGCAGCAGGCTCAGCCCCACGGAGCCCTGGCGGTGGACAGGCTGCTGAGCCCCTGCACTGGCACCATGCCCTGTCCCTGCAGTGCCCCCTGCGATCTGGGACATCCTGCGTGCCCTTACAGCACAGCCTCAATGTTCCCATGCCATGCATCGCATCCGAGAATACCATTAGATTACCTTAAGTATGAAGCCTTTAAGGGTAATGCATTTGAGACTCTAAACTGAGGTGCACTTTGGTTTGAAGGGGAAGAAAAGAAGTGAGTAATTCTCTCATACGGCCGGAGCTCAGCACTGGCGTGGTGAGAAAATGACCAGGTCAAGCTGGCCAGAAGAAGCTACCAGGGTGAGCAGCACTGGGCTGCAGACGTGCTGGCACGGCCGCTCTGGTTTCTAACATAGCACTGTCAAGGGGAGGCTGCACGCAGGTGCTTTGGGGATGACCTGGCCACAAACCCTTCCTCGGGACAGCCACCAAGCCCAGCTACCCTCAGGTGAACCTCCCCTCGCAGGATACCAAGGTCAGACAAATAAAGAGTGTGGCTAAGCTCAGCAAGGTAATTAGCCTCCTTCCTCCTTGGCCTCATTACTGCTGCTGCCCAGGACTGTGCTCAGCACCTTCCCTGGGAATGCCCCTTCCAGAGCACCCTAGGATGCGCTGCCTCCTCAGCTCCCAGACCCTCGCAGCCAGCCCACTTCAGCAGCAGCCTCACCTTCAGCTTCCTAACCTGATTATTTCACCTCCAATCCTCCCCAGCCTTGGGTACATCAAACATCAGTGCAGGTGGTAAGAAGCTCAGAAAATCAGATGGCATCTGCCCTTTCCGAGCCATCCCATTTCCCCATTTAGACCAACAAGAAATCCGATCAGTCAAATCCAATTCTCACTGGGCTGAGAGTCTGGAAAATGGATTATGCAGAATGTCTGGCTTCAGTACCTTGATGTGAGCATCAAGTTGGGCCTGGGAGGAGATCAAAGTGTTTATACCTGTGGATTTAAAAGGGGGACTAAGACTAAAGCACCTTGTGATTTCTCGACAAAAGATCACAAGATTGGTAAGAGATTTTCCACTGGGTTATGCCAGCTCTAACACAAGGGTTATCCCCATGGGCACCGCTGCTGCCTCGTGTCTGCCCAGGCACCCTGCACCTGAGCCCTGTGCTTCACTTAGAGCCCGAAACTCTTCGCAGTTCCCGTTTCAGTCCTGGCAGGGGCAAAACAGGCGCCCTCTCTCGGCAGCACCACCGAGCAACTATTTCAAATTCATTCAGAAAGTGAGTATTTATCGTACGCATGCTTTTCATTGCCATCACACAGCAGTTAAACAGAAGACTCCTTTCCTTCTCTCTCTGCAATGCCATCACCATCTCTGCCTTATGCTTGTCTTACCCAGGTTAGCTGCTGCACTCAGCTCCTTAAAATTCATTTTCCAGTTCCTTAAATCCATTTTGTCAGTCATAAAAACGGTAACTGTAGCCACTCAGGCCTTCAGCTTCATTCTGAGTCAAAAACACTACAAAACAAATTAATAATCCTTTATTAAATTCTTGTTAGAAAATTTCTACCACCAACCACACACGTGCTCAGTGTTAGGATGCCCTCTACCACCCCAGCACAGGACTGCGGGTGTGGGAGGTGCCCAACAGCTCCTCCAGTGCCTGGTCTCACCAGGTGGAGTATGGAAATTCAAAACACTTACACAAAACTACAGTACTCAACTCCATAACTAAAAACTGTGAGAATCAGAAGAGAAGTGCATTACATTGCTTGAGATGCTGAAACTTGAGGAATTAGAGATTTGTACATATCATGAAAGCATTGGCCCATGAGTTGAAAAATCAGCAAAGTGAATCTTTTCTTCCAGGTCCTGATGTTAGCTGGAAGTGAGATTTTTCTTTCAGGTCTTTGACTGATAAACTATTGACTTGAATGAGCTTTGAACAGCAGAAAAAGCTAGAAGTCTAATCTACTCTGATAAGTAGACAGGCCACAAGCGAGTGTATTTACAGAGAACTCTTAGAAAGGCTGTTTAGAAGTGGAAATGTATATGCGTTTGAAATCTAGCACTGATTGTGCCCTACCCTGAATACTTCCTCCCGTTCTGGAGTTTAAACATTGGTTAAACTGACCAAACCACAAACCAGCAAAACGATCACCTAGTGAAAGATAACTGTCATGATTGAAGGCCACAAAAAAAAAACAGGGATTGCAAATCTCTTCATGGACATGACTCGGCCAAGTGATCCCATGGGAAAATAAGTAAAACAGAAAAGCTAATGTTATTTTGCACGTGAATATTTTCTTGTAAAAAAATCCAATAAATCAAATGAAAGTAAACCAAAGTATTAGTCCAGCTCAAATTCTTTCCATATACATGTACTCATATAGGTACATGGGTTAGCTGTAAGAACAGTAGAGCTCAACCTACAAGCTGCACACATTTTATCTGTAGTGTGACTAAATTATGTCCAGTGTAAAACCACTGGACTACTTCAGTAACTCACTTGGATTTTTCTGTCACTCGTTTCATTCTACAGTCCTGCTGACAAAGCAGCACCAGCCCTGCCATCGTGGTGAGACTGCTGAGCAAAACCCAGGTCTTCCTGCATCCTCATTCCACAGGGAACTTCTCCCACTGCAGGGAAACTCCTGGAGCTACTCCTGGCTCGTTCAGTCTTCGCAGAGCAGAGCAAACTATCATAAAACAATGATTCAGTAGAAAACAGGGCCTCAAAAAGCAGAATC
This sequence comes from Oxyura jamaicensis, assembly GCF_011077185.1. Taxonomy (NCBI): domain Eukaryota; kingdom Metazoa; phylum Chordata; class Aves; order Anseriformes; family Anatidae; genus Oxyura; species Oxyura jamaicensis. The sequence continues at coordinate 5,400,969 of NC_048918.1, read as the reverse complement.
ACGTTCATGCAAATCTGTCCTCTAGATGTGGCTGTTCAGAAGTACAGCTCCTACTGCTGCTTGGCGTGGAAATGCCTTTTTCCAGCCCCACAGAAACCCATTTGAGTGGGTGTGAGGAGCAGACTTCAGGACACAGCAGGAGACACAAGGAGTTACTGGTCCACCTGCCCAGCCCATACATTTTATTTCCCTCTACTGTGTGCAATCTTGACTTATATCTAATGCAAACCTCATAATGTACTTCTCATTTGATACTGATACATCAGCATTCCAGAACTATACATTATTAGTAGTACAATCTACTAAATATGTGTACATATTGCAGAACAGACTTCCTGACTGCATGAAGTCTGCCATCGGAGCACTTCAGTCGTAGTCCCTTTTGGTTTGATGTTTGTACCTGCAGGTGTTAACAATGCAGGCACTACTCTGTGCTGGAGATGGTACCACCACATCAGGATTTCTCACTTCCTGATTCTGTTGTCAGTGTTAGATACTGCTCAGGATCCACTGCAGTTAGCCACGAGAAGTTTGCTCCTTGGGGTGTAACCAAAAGCCAGAGCTGGCAAACATGGTGTTGTGTACACAGGAAGACTTATTCATGGGCCAAAAATAGTCTCTGGGTACCAGATGTCCTTGCAGTGCACGGGTTTTAGATTGAGATACGGCTTCTTAAACCACTGAAGTTTTCATTTGGATGCCGAGATTGCATTAACAAGGAAAGCCACTACTGCCCAGGAGTAAGAGAGCCACAGCTGTAGTCTGCATCACTTTTTCTGTCATGTCAGAACTGGGTTCTCTTAAAACAAAGCACTCTTCCGCCTCTGCTCTGAGATCCATCCCCCAGGGTTTACATCCATCTGCAACATCTTCATCACCCACTTGTCTTTCCTGGCCCCATCAATGAACTCATCAAGGGACAGCTGCCCTGTGCATGAGATAAGGAGGACACAAGATGGGGAGACAGAACAGGGCAGATAAGACAAGAGGCCAACAGGAAGTCAAAAACACCTCCTATATTTCAGAAGATAATATTCTAATAAGACAAAAGCTATACTTAATTTCCCCAATATAAACTATATAGGCCAGCTAGCTAAAAAAACAACCACACCATAACCCAATCGGTTCACACCTGCCCTGTCCCTTTGGCTAGCACGAAGTGTTGCATTGGCTCACACTTGCAGCTCCAGGAGGAGCTCCACTGCAAGTCTGGTCCTGCAAGCTCCGATTTGGCTGGAGAATTGGCTTTACTCAGGCTGGGACCTGCTCTCTGGCTACCGGGGACGTTCAGAGAACAACATCCATACAGCATCAAAATCCAGACAGAATAGTGAGCCCTGCCTATTTTACATTAAAATAATATTATTTCCTCCCGCTGTACCACGTTGCTCTTGATTCTGACCATGAGCAGACTAGAATGAAACCCAACATGTCATATGAGTAACAAGATCATCCTAAGTGATTTCTTGATAAACATAATTAAAACTAGCCTGCCCAGCACAGATAACTTTTCATTATGCATGAATGCAATCTGAGCCATCAATTCCTTACCATCCCCGTTCTCATCCACTAACTGAAATATCCTGTCCACAACCTCCTCCGGCGTGAGCAGCGGAGTCCTCTCCTCCACCTCTGACCGACACACTTTCTTCAGCTTGTAGATAGACTGAAAAGAAGATCACAGGTTAGAAGAGGTTTGGAAAAAGAGCAGTGGCGAAATTTGTTATTTTACCAGCAGCTTAGAGGTCTCATAAAGGCTGCAGTTTTAATCTTTTTTTCTTGAACCCCCGCCCCTCCAAAATTACGCTCATATGCACTGTGCCTTGAAGCTGCTGCCTCCTGTCTGTTTCCCCTATACAAACAGGTCAGACATCACAAGGCAAGAGTTTTTGCTAGGAAAATCTAACTTTTCAGTATGATTTTTTCTAAGGCCTGAGCAGACCTGAGGCCAGGCACACCTGGGTTTACCCATCCCTCTGTCCCAGGGAGCTCTTCCTAAGCTGCAAGATCAAGCCTGTATTAGCACACATTTTGACCCCCAGTTTCCGCTCCATTTTGCCTCTGGAAAATGGCAGATTTTTATCTATTCCTCCCATCTCATCCAAACATAACAGCCACCTGTTCATTATTATCTCTGCTCATTAGGCTGAAGGGTTTTGTCTGATGTCTTCCCAGAGAGGGGATTAGCAAGGGCCTAACACAGCTCTGGCCAATTCCTGTCTGACCTCAAAACTATAATTGAACCTGTCCCAGACTGGCTCCCCAAATGCTCTCCCACCTGCCCCGGTGAGGCAGGTAACAAGCTAGTTGCTTTTTCCCAGCTGCCAACTTTCTAAAGAACTTGCTTTCCATACACTCAACTTCTCTGATGTCGTCTCTTGATTCTGCATTTCCCCCCAAATCCTAAAATATTTGGTAACCATTGATTCACAAACCCTGCTGTGAAAGGGTAACCCCGCATCGCAGGGGTGACGAGTACAGTCACTAAGTTACCTAAAGCTACATAGCACTAGGTACCAGGTGTCCATCTGCCAAGCCACATGCCTCCTCTCACACCTTCACAGTCACTAAGTAAAACTAAACATAAGCCCAGAAAGGAATAATTACAAATGGAATTTCTCTGCTAATTTATGCCTCCCACTGTGTTCTTGCCCACTGCTCAGGCAGAAAACTTGCTCCTGTAAGGAGCAGGGGGTGAGACACTCTTCCACTACCTAGGGCAGAGAATTTTGGTGTAAAACATCTGGAAGGAAAGTCACAAGCAGAGACACGAGAACCCCACAACAGCTGCCCGCTGTTGATATAGTTGACCCCTCACCGCATCAGGCTCCACCAAACCATTGACCCTTTCACCAAGGTCAGGCATTTTCCCTTCATCACTACCCTTTAGCTGCTTTGAAACCCAGTTATCACAAAAACTGGATGTATCATGATGTTGCCAAAGAATGATTGCTTAAATAACTGATTAGGCAATGCCTACTTACCTCAACAATTTCTAGCAGCTCAGGTTTGTCTATGCAGCCATTCCCATCCTTGTCATACACTTTGAACGTCCACCTCAGCTTGTGTTCCAGTTTTCCTCGTAAAACAAGATTCAAGGCAGCCACATACTCCAGAAAATCAATGGTGTTATCCTGAAGAAACAGAAGAGGATCTGAATGACACAACTGTGTACAGTTGATAGAAATCTGCTAATAAAACCTGGATTTGAAACTGCCAAAAGACACTCCTGGGGACAGTAATGTCTGTGCCATTTAGAGGAGCAGAGCAGCAGCGAGAACAGCCGTGCCCCTCTGTGCCCAGGTATCCCCAGGCGTGACAGTGGAGAGCAAAACAACTCTCCTGCCATGCGAGGCTTGGGGGCACCTGCCAGGACTCCGGAGAGGAGTTTACATTTAAACACCCTGAGATGACAGACAATGCAAATCACATGGAGGATGGGGAGGCAGTTGAGGCACTGGCAAATCTAAACCATGACTGGTCAACATTCTTTTACTTTTGAGTATATAAAATCAATATTTTGTTACATGCCACCTGTTCTGACTGCATATATGTATGCATGCTTCCTCCACTGCATATCAAGCCTGAGTCAGACTTTCCTCCACTGTAACCCCTCCCACCATAACAGATATATATGCATATACATATATATATTTCAGTTAGCAGCATTGGCTATTTGATGATCTTAATTGTAACCGCCTAAACTTAAACCTTTTAATCCATCCACAAACAGTTGAATAAAGGTATTCTGTCCTTATTTAGCATATAGATTTATGAGATAAGCCCATCCCAGTCCACACAAAGCACTGCAGCGTGTGCTCCTTCTGCCCTAGCAGCCCCAGCACCCTTACCTTGCTCATGAAGCACAGTAACAAGGGTGAGAACTTCACCAAAAGACCTCCAGCTTACAGAAGGAAAAGGCAGCAACAAATCTGTGTAAAAATCCCTTGCCACTTACCCCATTCTTATCAAAAGCTCTGAACATGTTTTCAATGTACTCTGCTGCTTCTCGGTTATCCTGGACCCCAAAGAACCTCTTGAATTCATGCATGAAGAGGGTCCCACTGGGACATTCAACCACAAATTTCTTATACCATTCCTGCAATTCAGCAACATCAATCTCTGCTTGCTCCCCTTCAGCATTGGTGAACTGCTGTCCCATTTTGCTCCGTAAATCACGAGGGAAAGAAAAGAAAAGGAACAAAAAGAAGATCCAAAGTCCTTTGCTTGTATTGTCCTTTTAACACTTTGTTGCTTTCCTTTTTTTTTTTTTTTTTTTTTTTTTTTTTTTCCTTCTCACTGTTTTGTGCCTTTATTTGGTATTCTGTCTTTTAATTTATTCTTCCTCCTTCTTCTCCAGGCTGCATTCACCTCCACAGCTCTGTGCGCTCACTTGGCAATTGTAGAGTTGCTTCTCTTCATTAGGGAAGAATAACACGTGGTAGCAGACATACAAAAATAACTAAGATCATTAGGAGATTCCCACCCGTGGGTCACAGAGACCTTCAGATGTTCTGGGCTGTGCCCTATTTAGAAGCAGAATCCAGAGGCTCAGGGTCCTGCACATTAATACCTTCACACTGAATAGCTTGGGAGCTGAGCTTCCCGTTACACATCACCTACAACCCTGCTCACTTCACTGTGGCTTTCCTTAAAGAAGAAAAAAGTATAGCAAGCAAGTTTCCTAACAGTTCCTCCAATAAAGGTATATGCTACCTGTTTGTAGGGGACACACCAATGCCTGAGTGAAACAGGGCATATTAACAAACAACACTCACTAAGAGGAAATCCTGATGAAAATAAGTACGTACAATTCTACTTATGTAAGGAAAAACTGCTAATAGGACTGCCAACATATATGGTAAATCAAATAAGTTCTACCAGCTTTATTCTGTACAAAATAATAGAGAAAACAATAAAGTGCACATGGAGGCAGATGTGCTTATTTGTCTACTTTTCATATTTCATTATTGAAATTCTCACTTGATGGTTACAGATAGCTTTTACTTCTATGCACACATAATTACAGTTGAGATTTCTTCACTTTTGTGCCTTTTTTCTGTTAAAGTACTTCTGCCTATCACTTTTAGGCAGAAATACAGCTCTAATGATAGCCTCTTTTAACCATGTACTTGCTTACTAAATAAACCTGGTATGAGGCAGTGCAGAACCACCTACTACCAAAGGTCACACTCCCTACACAGAACCTCCTGTTCTCCCTTCCTGCTGGGGCCACCAGCTTTTACCCACATCATACCAGGTGTTCCGAATCCAACCATTTATCTGTGTCAGCTGGAAAGAAATGACCTGTAGCTATAAATGTGCCTGAGCCAGGCTGATGTGTAGATAGGATTCTCCTTTTAAGAGGATTGGTGTAGTGTTAATGGGAAACAATGGCCTCTCCATTATAATAATGCTAAATACCATCAGGATTTAAGCTGTTCTTTTTTAGAAGTAGATTGTTTTGGAAAGAAGAGTTTCTAATTTGGAAAAATCACAGGTTAACAGTCATCTCAAAAATGCTACTGCAGGAGTATTTTGTGTCTGGAATAAGGCTTTCTCTGAATCCGCTTATGCCTCTAAGCACCCTATTGATAATAGTGTAAATATAGATATAAAAAATATGCACACAGATTTGCTGGAACACAGCACAACTTTATGCTTCTCTTCTTCATATCTAAGTGTGCCTTGGCAATGGATGGATTCACTTAAGAGTCTTAAGCAAGAAGAGGATAAAAGCTATACAGCAGAAGTAATGATGGATAGGGAAGACCAAGAGAATTATCAGGAAGGTTAAGCTCTTCTCTTTTAATGAAAATACATTTATTTTTTTTAACCTGATAATTTAGAGGAATCATGTTTTTCCCTCTCTGAATGTAGAAGAATGCAACAGCATCAATAAGCTTAATCCTTCCTTTTACAACTGCTGCAGACAAACTTCAGTCCCCGAATCTAAGATGACTTGTATGCCGCAGAGCAGTGTGACATCTGGCTCATCAAGAAGTTATACTGCATCTACCCACTGGTGTCTGCCTTTCAGCTAGGCCTCCTAGAAGGAAGTCTTTGCCAACTACTGTTACTGTCATATTTGTTTTGTTGTATTTTCCATTTCCCTGTGCTCAGTTGCCTTTACTGTATGAAGGGCTTTTCCCCTCAACTGATATTTATTTCATTTTGCCTGACACTGGTGAGGTCACAGCTTCCCTACCAGAGTGACAAACGGCTTTCAAGAAGCGGAGGTGCTTCTGCCGGGGTGCAGGCAGGGAGGGCTCCGCACGTCTTGCACGCTGGTGCGGAGCCTTCCACCATTTTGTGCTGCGCTCCTGCGCCGCGGCTGCAGGCTGGAATGTGAGCGCTGGGAGCACGGAACAAGACTCTGCATGCCTGGGACATTATGTTGCCTCATTGCATAATTTTGTTTTGCCTTATGGGAACTCAGCGATCTGTTCCCAGGAGAGAAAATGGTTCCTCTTTGTTTTGATGACTACAATCTTTTTCAGCTAGGAACAAAGGACTAAAAGAGACTTGAGTTACAAAGTCTAACTGGTGCTATTGCTGGTATCATGACATACAATCATGTTAATAAAAGTGCTGATGGTTTTTGGCACTGAAATTAAATCCCATAGCTCCTGGTATGAAAATTCCTCTGCATATACTCTCATTGTCCTAAGTGCGTAGTCTGCAGACTGCTGATAGAGCTGCTGTCTCCTAGCCAGCAGAACATCACGTTATGATGTACTGTTTATCAGTCAAAGAAGTTCTCTATATGACTTGAAAAAGAGATGCAGGTAGAGGTAAATGTAAGCAGAGATAATTAACAATAATAAAAATAAAAAGAATAAAGAGGTGGTGCTATTTGGCTCCTTGGAGGGTTAGGATCAATGCTTTATAAGGTGATATGTACTAACAGAATATTACATCCAAAGAGCACTGGATGATTAGTTGCAAACAGGTAATATCTGGTTACATGTCCTGCCTAGCAAGCTATCCCCACATTATCACCTATACAATTTAAAAGCTGCAGTTTCCCAGCCAAGAGGATGGAAAAAGAGACGGCTTATTTCCCGTCAGCTCACCGACACAACATGCTGCCACATGCTTCGGCAATGGCTGGTAGAAACTCAAGAAAAAAAAAAAAAACCTGCATAGGGCTGGGAAGACTCATTGGCTTGGCATCTGCATTGCCATTCAGCAGAGGCTGGAGGAAGGCGGCAGGGTGCAGCCGGGCACAGCTGCCTGCTCCCAGGGGACGGGCTTCAATGATACGGGAGGCAAACTGAGTTCCTTTGCCCCTGCTGCAGCAGCCCTCGTGTAGCCAAGCCACCTTGTTCCCTTCTGTTAAACTCACCAGCCCTTATCTGCCCCGAGACTGCTCTCAGTGGGCTGGGCAATCTGAAGTGTCCTTAGGGCAGGCCTAGAAGGAGCTGAGCTCTGCCCAGTGCCGCTTCCAAGGCTCCCTGAGCATCTGGCCACAGGGGAAAGCAAACCTGAAATACCCCTATGTTCTCCCGTCGCCAGCAGGACAGACGTGTGGACAGCAGGAATGCAGGGCGGATGTACAGCAGCTTCTGTGCCGGCTGCTTGGGAATAGATCAAAGATCCCTCAGACTTTGGCTGGGGGTTCAGCCCGATGCCTCCACATGTCTCCTCTCAGGTGCTCACCGAGCTGCCATTCCTTCGCACATTTTTCTACAGCAGGAATAACGACGTGGCAAAGGTATTATTATTAAAGGAGCAGCCATCCCTCGCCTACCATATCAAAAACGGTCAGGTAAAACTAGCCAAACACGTCTAAAATTCACCAAAGCAGCACCAAATTTTCTTCTTTCCCATGAAGGAAACGCCAGCTTTAGAGTCTCACCTACTGCTTGTGTTTATTGCCAGACAGATTTTGTTACGTGCTGACAAACTCCTGCTCAATGTTACCTCCAAGTGGCTACACTTCAGCGATGAATGAAGGCTGAAATGTTTACCTGGCACTTGGCACCTCGCAAGGCACACTTTCCAAGAAAAATGCAGATTTTCATTTTCTGTTTGTGTGAAGATTTTCAGCATTTTGCATTCATAATTCCAAACCCTCGGTGTAGGATTAAGTGCTGGCTGTAGGTTAGCCTTTCCTAAACCAGGACTCAGCACTATCCACAGTGTCCATGAGTAGAAGGGAAATTCCCACTGTTTTTTCCACTTCATTGAAACCGAATAGTGAATTATTTGATCTCTTGAAACCAAGATTCACCACTGAGTCACGGCTCCCCACCTACGGGGACGAGCCACGAAAGGCGAGCCACGGGGTGTCCGCGAGGGATGCGCGGGGCTGTGCGGGGCTGTGCGGGCAGGGACGAGGCGAGAGGAGGAACATTGGTGCGGCGTGCTTGTAGCTGTGCGGTAATCACACCCAGCTTTACGTTTTGTCCTAAAACTTGATGGATGGATCTGCTGGGCCAGGTAGGTTTTGCACTGGGGAAAAAAAATAAAAAAAAACTTTTTTTTTTTTTTTTTTTTTTTTGTAACAAAAAAAAAAAAAGGAAGAAATCATTTTTTTTTTTTTTGTAACTCCAGAAATATTAAGAAGCCCTTTTTTTTTTTTGTACCATTTCCACTAACAAGACCGGGGGAAGGGAGGGCCGGGAGCGGCGCAGGGCCCCCCCGCGGCCGGGGGCGGGCCGGGCGGTGCGGCTGCGCCGGGCGCACCTGGGCAGGTGAGGGCGGGGCCGCGGGAGGGAGCAGGGCGCGCCGTGCCCGCTGCCCCCCGCCCGCCGCCCCCCGCCGAGATCCCCTCGCCGACCCCCGCCGCCCCCTCCCCTGCTGCGGAGAGCCCCGGGGGTGCGGAGCGGGCGCTGCCGGTAAGTGCCGGGGGTCACGGTGCGCTCCGGTTCTCCCGGGGCTGTGCAGCCGTCGGGGGGGTTACGGGAACCGGAACGCGGCGGGGTCCCGGGGGGGTCCCGGGGGGGTCCCGGGGCGGTCCCGGGGCTCGGTGCGGTGCCCCCCCGGGCGCTCGTCTCGGGCTGGAGGGGGCGCTCCGGCGGCCGGGGCCGGCCACGCCGCGGGGCCCCGCCGGCCTCTTGCCCTCCCAGGCTTAGCCCTGGGCTACGGCTTTCGGGCCGGGGTGGTCCCGGTGCCGGTCCTGGTGTCGGTCCCAGCCCTGCCCTGCCTGCAGCTCCCGCGCCACCTAAATCGCTCGTGTCCCCGCCGGGGCAGTCCCGGCCCGGCACCGGGCGGAATTCACCCGGCGGCGCCGGGAGTGCGGGAGGCGGCTGGGCTCCAGGGCGGGGGAGCCCGGGGGCTGCGGGGTTTGGGGAAGTGATGGTGGGCAAAGCCTGAGAGGTGGGAGCCGCGGGGAGCTGGCAGGGAGGTGGTGAGGTGTCAGAAAGCTGGGTGGGAGGTCAGCGTGCTTCTCTGGGGGAGCACTAATTCTAAAGGTTGAGCCTTTGGGGTTTTAAAATGTGTATGTATGTACGTGTGTGTGTGGATATATATATGTATATATATATAGGATAAGGTAATCAAATGAAATTAACAAGCAAGGAATGAGGTGCCAGCCTGTGGCGTGGCACTGCAGAGATGAATCCAGAGAGCACCCCTTCCTTCCTCAGAGGCGTTGTGAACAGGTTGGGAAGGCGCTGAGTATTTGTGGTCGTGCTGGCAGAGGCTGAAAGCGTTTGAGCTTGGAAAACTCGTGGGCCACAGCAAGATGGTAAGAGGCGCGGAGGAGGGAGCCAGGAGGGGATGTGCGCATCCTTCACGCCCCACTCTGGGTACCACTGTGGGCAGAGCCATGCCGGAGCAGGGGAGCTGCGCTTCTCCTGCACCCCAGCATCAGGAGCAAAGAACCTCTGATTCCCAGGGCTTCCCAGGGTTTCAGCCCCTTTCCAGCCAGGTCGAGGCAGACTTGGGTATTGTTTTCCTGGTTTGCTGCTGCTGCTCTGACTGGCACCTGCACTGAGAGTCACCGCGATTAACCGCGGCTGGCCCTGAACTTTGTCACTTGTCTGCGGCCATCGGGGTGCTGCAGGATGTCTGCTCACCCCTGAGTTTGCTGGAGCTCTTGCTGTCTGGCCCTCGCAGCTTTCCGAGAGCGGGAGCGGCTTCTAGCAATGGTGGACCCTTGTGGGATGGAAGTTGAAGGCTGCGAGGGGCTGACTCACTGTCTGCGTCGAGCAATGGGATTCAAGTTGGTTTGCTCTCTGTTATTGTGTCAACAAGCCATTGGTGATAAAAGGTTGTAAAGCATTGTAACGTCTGGTATTGACAGAGGCTGTCTGCGATCCAAGGGACAATTCAAACCCAATACGGCAGTGCCAGCGCACTGTCCATGTGACTGAATTTATTTTGTTTGAGAGGCAGGCATGATTTTTTCTCCATGGTGTATGGGCTTGTATTTAATCTTGGCCTTGCAAATGTGTGTGTACACAGTGTACGTTATTAGAAACAGAGAGAGCTGCTTAAAGTGTAAAAGAGATTGTGGGAACAAGCTTTAGTTAGGATCTCTTTGTTGCAAGGATAAATTGCTGTTTTTCCTTTAGCAAGTGAAATCAATACCTGTTGTGCTGTTTTTTGGTCTCAATTCTAAGTCCAGGGTTTACCTGGACTTTGTGTCTTTGCAAACATGCTATTGAGTTTGTAATTCTGATAGGATTTTTGACATGAATAACTAATGCTGTAGTTCCAGAAGCATGAAAAGGAGGATTCCTTTCTGATGTTTGCAGCACCTGTGAAGCAGTCTGCTAACATGCCCAGGTCCTTGACTAAGCACATTTTCAAACTATTACTTAAACGTGATTTAAAATTGATTCTGAGCATTTTCTTTGCTTAACAGATAAAATAAGTTGTGCTCAGATTAATTTTGTGTGAACATTTGCATTTGAATTGGATCTGATGGTTTTTGAACAAATAAAACCTGTTCCTAGACTAGTTCTTGGATAGTTTTTTTTAATCTCCTCCATCTCTGCTGCTAGACACATTTTGAAACTCCTGTAGCAGTATTCAGGGCTTATGGCAAAGGATTTACTTATCCTGTAACTGCTTTATTAATGGGAAGTCTGCCATTTTTCTCATTGGTTTCAAGATTTACAAAAAGAATATGCAAATTACGCCTTCTAAGCACACGTAGTGCAAGTGTGCATCCACATTCCAGTCTCAAGATACCAAATGCTGCCTTATTTTGCAGGGGACAGTCATTAATTTTGTATCTGTGACTTTGTCCTGAAGAGAAAGTATATTGTTGGTTGCAAATATAGTATCAACACAATACTACTTTAAAAAAAGTAAATTTAATCCATTAACTTTTTTTTTTTTTTAAAGAAATTAAACATTAAGTCAATATGACTTGATTTTTAGTGTCAGTGCAGACTTGCAGTTCATGTCCTTCTGGATAAACATCCTGGTTTTTATAGGTCAGCACCTTACACTGGTGCTTGCAAGTGATTATATTGCATTCAAAGAAATCAAGAAAAAGTTGTGAAATGACTTTAGGAGGAAAGCCCATCTCTGTTAAACCAGTCCCCTCTGCTTCAGACAGATGGTTCCACCTATACCTCAGTCAGGGCAAAAGCTTCAGATTTGGCATGTAGTTTTCTTTTCCTTCTCAGTGCAAGCCTGGCAGGATTGAAGAAAAACTAGATGAGAGATTCCTGTTTGCTAAGGGGTACGTGGAGGCTTTTGAAATTCTAATGTCTGTTCTTGCTGTGGCTTGTTTGTGGCTTTATCTCCTGCGCAGCACTTACAGCTCAAGTTTGATTGGGGCTCACCCTTCCATGTGCTCAGTTAACACGAGTAATGCACATTGTTGTTCCAGAGACATTAACAGTGTAGAAACATCACTTAGTGATGCATTTGTAACTCCTCCCGGCAGAGCGGTAGTTAGCTAAATCTGAGTTAGTGGCTTCAATGTGTAATAACACAACCAACGGTAACACTAGCACCATGTACAGTACGTCATGAAGTTAACTTTTTCTTTTTTTTAAAGGACCTGACTCTCAACTAACCTTTCACAATTGGTCTGCTATTACCTCTGTCCTTTGTAGACAATGGCGTTACACCCGCGAAGAGTGCGCTTGAAGCCCTGGCTCGTGGCCCAGGTAGATAGCGGTATGTATCCAGGCCTTATCTGGCTGAATCGAGAAGCAAAGCGGTTTCAGATCCCATGGAAGCACGCAACTCGGCACAGCCCGCAGCACGAGGAGGAGAATACCATCTTCAAGGTGAGGGAGGGAGAAGCTCGGTTGTACCACGGCTCTTACACAGAGACAAAGGGCTGAATTGTTGGCCGAGAGCTGGATAGGCGTTTCAGTAGCTGCTTCCAGGCGCATTTTGTCCTGTTTCTTTGACCTCTGAAATGCCACTTTGAGCACTTCGATGCCAAGCTTGGCACTGTGCTGGGAAGGTGTTTAGTTCTTTAACTCTTTCAGGCCGCCGAAGCCCTGACAATGTCTGGTTGTACAAACTCTGGGAGATTACTGCTGCTTGTTTCATCGACTTGGTTTGGTGTGTGGCAGCTGCCTTATTCTTTGCATCAAACCATTAAATATTGTTACATAGATCTTAACAGGGAAAGGAAAATCATTGCTCCAGCATGAAGTTTCAGTTATTGTTACTGCTGTTCTTGATATTCTTCTCCTAGGGGGTTCATTTTAACTCCTTTACTCTGAAGGATTTTTGACTTCCTCTGCCTCGGAAGGATCTTGTATTAATGGTCTGATTCAGGGGTGAGACAGCTAGGTGGATACCTGAGGCTGCTCCATTCCGTTTTAACCAAATCCACTCCCCCTGCACAGGGTACAGCTCGCTGCCAGAAATGGCTTTTGGTATTGCGCTTAACACCTAGAAAAACTCAGTGTGCAATCCTGTACGATCGATATTTTCTTAACTTGTGTGAAGATGTGTGCTCCGAACTGGTTCTTGGAAATTTGGATTTACATATTTTTTTATTTTTTTTTTCTAAATCTTTTTAATGGGGAAAGGGAAAAAGTATGGAGAGAGACTGGAACAGGTTGCCCAGAGAAGATGTGGATGCCCCATCCCTGGATGTGTTTGAGGCCAGGTTGGATGAGGCCCTGGGTAACCTGATCTGGTGGGTGGCATCCCCGCCCATGGCAGGGGGCTGGAATGAGATGATCTTTAAGGTCCCTTCCAACCCAAACTATTCTGTGATTCTTTGAAAAGCTATTACAGAGGGAATGCCCGCTGTCATTATCAGAAGAGCTGTAGTTAAGGCTTCTGCAGGAGAAAGATTTTACAATAAATTTGTTTGTAAGCTTCATTTCTGATAAAAAGCCACTCTATTGCAAGGGCTGGACTGAGCATGGTGTACTTTGTCCCCAGGCATGGGCTGTGGAAACAGGAAAGTACCAGGAAGGAGTTGATGAGCCGGACCCTGCAAAGTGGAAAGCCCAGCTCCGATGTGCTCTTAACAAAAGCCGGGAATTTAATTTGATGTATGATGGCACCAAGGAGGTGCCCATGAATCCTGTTAAAATTTATGAAGTGTGCGATATCCCGCAGTCCCAGGGATCAATCATTAATCCAGGTGAGGGCCTTGCTGACACAGTGCTGGTTACTGAGCAGGCGTTTGTCCAATGCGAATGCCTTTCTCTCTGTGGCATTAACTCTTGAGCTGCCTTTGTGTGCTGTAAAAAAGCAGTTGCCATGTGTAAGCCCAGTTACACTAAGCTTCGAGGACTTTGAAACATAGTATGCCTACAGTAAAATTAACAGAGCTGCACACAGTTGCATGTTTCTTGCTTAAAAAAAAAATGAAAATCCAATATTTTCAATAGCTTCAATATCCTCAGCTTTCTAAAACCAGGTATTAACCTGAAAATAATATTGTACAGATAAAATTTTGTCTTTTTACTTAGAAAATAGACAAAATTCTGCTGTTGTGCAAAGCCAATGTGAAGATTACATTTTTTTCAAGAATGCTATTGCAGTGTTTCACACCGAATTGTCTACCTGTCATTCTGTGCTTGTTTGAAGGTTCCACTGGCTCAGCTCCATGGGATGAGAAGGATAATGACCTTGATGAGGAAGAAGAAGAAGAACTGAACCAATCTCAGCATGTCCCTATTCAAGAGACATTTCCATTTCTTAATATCAATGGTTGGTGGCATAGAATGTAATGTGGTAGTGAAGTTCTTTGCTTGTATATTGGTGCATGCTTGCAAATAATTGATTACCTTCTGTAGATTCTCCAATGGCTCCAGCCAGCGCAGAAAACTGCAGCCCTGAAGCTGTGTGGCCTAAGAATGAACCTGTAGATATGGAAATGCCCCCAACAGCTCTGCAGCATGATTTCTTCAGCAGCCCTGAGCTCTGGATCAGCTCTCTTCCAAGTATGTTGATGGATTTATAGTACTTCTGTCATTGTACTTAAAAGTTACAACTTTTTTTAAACCCTTTGGTTGTTCACTTGTTAGCAAGAATATCTGATTATTATTTTTTTGTGTGTGGTTCTTTGGGAACCCATGGATTGGACTTGATGATCCTTGTGGGTCCCTTCCAACTCGGACATTCTACGATCTGTGTGTAGCTAGAACATCCCTGTGAGTCTAGGTTGGACTGTGTGGTGTGTGTCTGCTGCTGATAAAGTATGCGCAGAGGTCCAGGGAAAATCCTACTGACAGTTTCTCTCTCAGTGACAGACCTAGAAATCAAGTTTGAATATCGAGGAAAGGAGACAGGACCAACGACAACTGTAAGCAACCCACAGGGATGCAGACTTTTCTATGGAGAGCTGGGTCCTATGCCAGACCAGGAAGAGCTCTTTGGGCCTATCAATTTGGAGCAAGTGAAGTTTCCAGGAACAGAGCAAATCACCAATGAAAGGCAAAAGATCTTCACAAGTCGGCTACTGGATGTTATGGACAGGGGACTGATCCTGGAGGTCAGTGGCCATGCCATCTATGCTGTCCGGCTCTGCCAGTGCAAGGTGTACTGGTCTGGTCCCTGTGCGCCTTCTGCCGCCACACCAAATTTGATTGAGAGGCAAAAGAAAGTCAAACTATTCTGCCTGGAAACGTTCCTAAGTGGTAGGTAGCTTCTGTGTCTGGAAGAAAACGGAGTTTGGTCTGAGTACTTGGTGACACTATTGGAAAGGGTGGTCTGCCATGGGGGTCAGTCTGGATGCACTAATTAGTTTGCACATGCATGGAGCATGGGTAGTGGCCACTGCTTCCCCTGACCTCAGTGGACTGTGGGGGCACGTGTGCATCAGAATAATGTGCACGTGCACTCTGAAAAATATTGGTGGGCCTTGCTTTTAAAGGAAACTTTTCTGGGTTAAAGAAATAAATTGTAATTGTTTTGTGAGATGTATAGCTAAGACTCAGGACAATACAGCGAGATGGGATATGGTGAGCATTTCTAACCAAAAGATGGACAACCCTGCAGCATTCCACTTTTCTTCCTAGAGCTGATTGCCCACCAGAAAGGACAAATTGAAAAACAGCCACCATTTGAGATCTACTTCTGTTTTGGAGAAGAGTGGCCTGATGGAAAACCTAGGGAGAGAAAGCTGATTGTGGTTCAGGTAGGAGCTAAGGCCCTGAAGCGAGATGTGGCAGCCTTGCTGGGGCCACATTATTGTCTCTGGATTGATATCCAGAGAAACCAGAAACTGTTCTTCTCTGCCATGGTTATTGGCACTGAGAAACCAAGCAAGGCTGGTGGATTTTGTGCACTGAATGACATTGATCTGTGAGTGTGTTTTAAGAAAATTGGGGACACCATCCTGCAGGGGGTTCCTGCCAAAGGAACAGGGATGTACTGTGTGACTGCTAGGCTAAAATGGCTCACTATTTCTTCAACAGGTCATTCCAGTCGTGGCCCGGATGATATATGAAATGTTCTCTGGTGACTTCACACGTTCCTTTGACAGTGGCAGTGTACGACTCCAGATCTCCACGCCTGACATCAAGGACAACATCGTGGCTCACTTGAAGCAGCTGTACCGCCTGCTGCAGACCCATCAGGAGGGGTGGCCGATGCAGGCCCCTGCCATGCACATGGCACAGCCGCTGCCAGCACAGTGACAGGCACTCTGTCCTGCTGCTGCAGGGTGCCCCAGGGTTTCCTATATTGTACATATGGGGAAATGTTAGTGAGTGCCTTGCCTTAACCCCAATGAAATTTGTAAATCTGGTTTTCTGATTAAATTTCAACAGTCTATGGTATTTCTGTTTGGGGAGCGTTTTAAATAAAGGGAATAAGGAATACCTCTAGCTTCACTGCTGTTTTTAGCTGTTTGCTATGTGTAAATCAGATTTTTAATTATGTAATATTTTTTAAAATCCACTATTGACACGCTGTATATAAACACTTGATCCTTAGAGGGCGGAGAGACGTAATCTGTGCTTTATTAAAACTGCTTTAAGAATGCCATTTTGTCGTCTTTTATTTATCTCTGGCTGCTCTCTAGTTGTAGCCTTGCAGCCTAGCCCTTCTTTGACCGTGCTTTAAATTTTATATACGTGTATTTTATAGATGTGCATGTATTTGGAGTAAACGCTAGGGTTTAAGTCCCCCTCCAAAACCAGCGGGAGCTCGGAGCTCAGGCTGAGGGCAGCGCCCCCTCAGCGCCCTCTTCCGTGTTTATAGGGCCAGGCCCGCCGACCTGGGCCGCTCCGCCCCGGGAAGGCCGCTCCGCTCTGCTCCGCCCCTGCCTGGCGTGGCGCGGGGGCCGGGCCGGAAGCCTGGTGCCGGGCGGCGGCTGCCGCTCGCGGCCCGCTCCGGGGGATGGAGCCCCTGGAGCCCCTGCCGGCCCCGCAGCTGGTGGCGGCGGCGCGGGAGGCGCTGGGGGCCGGGACCGGGCGGCGGCGGCGGCGGCTGCCGGCCTCCCGAGCCCTGCATCTGGCCGGGGAGGTGCTGGCGGTAGCGGCGGGGCTGAAGCCGGCGCTGCTGTACGACTGCGGCGCCGCGGGCCCCGCCGAGCTCCGGCACTACCTGGCGCGGCTGCGGGAGGCCGGGCTGGCCCCGCGCCGCCTGCACCTGTTGGGCGCCGGGGGCTCGGCGCTGCTGCTGCACCCCGGCAGCGCCCGGCGGCGGCTGGAGGCCGCGCTCCGCGCCCGCCCCGGGCCCTTCGTGGACGTGGCGGCGGCGAGGGGCAGCCCCGAACTCTGCGGGCCCGCCCAGGCCCAGGCCATCAGGGATCACCTCGCCGCCCTCCTGGCCCACCTGGAGGCCGCCGAGGACGACGCTGCCGGCCCCGTCTCCTGCAGCGAGGTCGTCCCTGCCGGCTGGAACCTCTGCACCGTGTTCGGGGTGCTGCTGGGCTACCCGGCCTCCTACCACTTCCCCGTGGAGGAGGGTGGCGAGAACTGCCTGGCGCTGATGCCACTCAGGGTGTTCACAGTGCGGGCCTGCTGCCCCCGGATCCAGGGCGGGCTTGGGGTACAGATCTACTCCTTCAGCATCCCCGAGAGCCTCTGTGAGGAGCTGCGGGAAGTGCTGGACGCCTGGTGCGACGACCTGAGGGACAGGTTCCGCGCGCAGAGTGACTTTGTGGACCTCTGCATTTCGAGCGAGGTGGTGTCGCTTCCAGCAGTTGCCTTATAACACAAACACATGCTGACTTTCTACCGCATGCCTCACGTGCCTCAGGGAGTGAGGTGAGAAACTCACCGAGAGGCTCCCGAGAGGCCCCAAGCACTGGGGGCTGTGCTGTGGCAGCTTGGGCCCCGACCGCTCAGGCCGGTTGCTGCAAGTCCACGCACATCCCAAGTCTGTGGGTGAATGCACCCAGAGCTGCTCCACAGCCTGGATCCTGACTGTGCTCTGTTGGGTATATTTATTTGCTGCAAACAATAAAAAAAAAAAAAAAAAAAAAAAAAAAAAGATCAATAAAAATGGTAACACCACATCTAAAAAAAAAAGTTTATTGTAGGCTCTATGCTGTATTTAGTACTCGTACGATGTGGTGTCACACACCTCATAGCTGAGCCTGCACTTGAACAAGGGATGGGTGCTGCCATAAAACTGGCTGTACAGCTCCGAAAGGGGATAAAATCACTGTCTCTTGAATTAATGTGCTGCTGACCGTGAAGGAAACAGACACAGCTGCGGGGATGCTGCCATGAGACCAGCTGCTGGCAGGCTGGAGGAATGGTGGCTGAACTTGGGCCAGGCGGGCAGGTGGTGGGGAGGCTGCTTGGGATGGGTTGTTCATGGGGGTGATACAGAAAGCCCCTCTGAGCACCAGTTCTTTGTCAGATAGCATTAAAAAATGGTCCAGGGTTCTGTGTTTCCCTTGGACAGAGCCAATAAGTGAAGGGGATTGAGTATTCCTCTAAACATACATACACGGTTCCCAAACACATGGGACAACGGGTCCCTGCTGCCCTGTCTCTCCCACCCCCCATGAGCTGTTTGAGTGTCAGGTTGAGTGGTTTTGTCCCTCAGGGCAGGAACTGGGCAGCGCAATCTTGAGCTGAAGAAGAAGAACCAAAGCAGTGAAGGGAAGGGTCAATCTCCCTGTGTTTATTGGAGCCGTGTCAGTTTGCCTGGAGTGAGACCAGCCCAGGATATGAACCAGGTTAAGTACAAGAGCAGCAGAAGGTGCATTGCTCATTGCTGCTGGTGAAGCAGAAGTCAGTTCTGAACAGAAGTTGTTTAGAAGGTGCCTCATGGTTGGTAGTTTGCGAGGAAGGCGGCCATGGCCATTGCTATCACTGCCAGCAGAAGAGGGAGCCAGTTACCACGCTGTCTCTGCAAAGAGAAGCAAGCATTACCAGGAAGTTGGTGGGCAGAAGAAACTTCTCCTTATTCCTAACAAACATCACTCATCTTTAAACTGCCCAAATAAACGGGAGATTTGCCCTAGACAAATGTGGAAACAAACAACAGGGAAGCTCTGGGACCATGTGCCACAGGGTTTGGGCGAGGGACGTCTCCCACCTTTGCCGGCTTGCTCTGGACGTGGTTGAGCTCGTCCCGGCACTGGTGCAGCCTGGTCAGGCAGGAGCGGTACTCCTCGCTCAGGGCCTCCAGCTCAGCGCGCAGCTCCTGGCACTGCAAGGGGACGTTAGCGGGGGCGTTAGCAGGAGCGAGCCCCGCGGGGCCGGGCACACCGAGACCGGCAGGGCTCCCGCAGCAGCTGTGGCTCTTCGCCTGTGCACGGGCAGCCTGGTGATGGGGGATTTTGACTTCTGCCACCTGTGTGCCCACATATACCTGCGCAGGACAGAGCAGATTTCAGTGTTACATGGTGACACAGGCCATGCCCTGGTTATTCCCATCCCGTGACCTGTTTGCTTTTGCTGCTGTCTTTCATGGGAGAAAACAGCAATAGCTATTTTTTTTTCTGACCACGCGTGTGTAGGTCAGGAGGAAGAATGGGGTATGAAATCATGGGAGGGGGTTCATTTTGCTCTGTGAGAGCAGTGGGACACATGGGGCAGGTGCCTCAGTCATGCTGCGTGTCCCCAAATCCCAGACAGCACCCTCAGTCCCAAACACCCACGTGGTGCAAGACCCTGCCACCTCGGGTGCTGGCTGCCCTGCATCCCCAGCACCTGCAGCTGGTCCCCACATCTGGTCCCTATTACTGGGGTTGCACTTCACAAACTCCGTCCCTAGCTGAGGCAGGGTGATGCCTGATACCGCTGGTGCACTCGCTGCAGTCGGGCTGTAGGACAAGTCCTCCTCCTGTGCCGTTCTCAGGTCTGCTATGGAATGTTGCAAATTTTAATTTTGTAAATCCCCATTACCTAAACTGTACTGTAAGAAATTACGGACGGTTGGTGGCGGATAGAGGGCGCAGTTTGTGCTGTGGTTTCGTGTCCTGAAGTAGTCCCTGATAGGGGAGAGACCATGCAAGAGGTCAGGAAACTCTGAGTATTTCGTGGTCAAGTTTTATGTTGTTGATTTTGTTTGTTTGTTTGTTTGTTTAGTGTTAGCAGACCCTTCGTGTTATTTGTGAACCGTTCTTTTCCTCTGGTTGATTCGTGCTCAGGACTTCAGCTCTTAAAGCATGGCTTTGGCGTTTCCCTATTTCTCTCCCTGAACTGGGTTCACCTGCAGAGGTACAGCAGGAGCTGCTGAAGCAGTGGCCCTGGTCACAAAGCTGCTTGGTGCCCCAGCCTTGTGCACACGTGCTGTGGGCTTTAGCTGAGGCTGGTATCAAAAGAAAAATTCAGCAAAGGTAATCCTTGGAGCAGGTACCAGGAGCAGTCTGCTCACTCCTGGGAGCTCAGTCCCTAGCAGGGTGACTCCATCCCAGCTGTGACTCGGTGCTTCCTCACCTCATTCTCCTTTGCTGTAAGCTGGGATGTCCTTTTCTGTATCTCAGCCTTCAGGCTTTCTTCTGCCTCCTCCTCAGGGTGCTTTAACAGAGCATTTTGTGTTTCCTTGGCAGGAGTGAGAGGTGGGCTCTGGGTGATGAAAACCTGATCTAGAAAACAGTCAGGCTTCTGATGAGAAACAGGTCCTGGCTTCCAGTTTGCTTTGTATCTTGTATACTCAGCACAGTTTAAAGATAATATTTGCATGCTATGCACAGAGAGGAGCCGAGTTAGTTATCATAAGCTTGCCTCTCCTGCAGATGCAGGTTACTCATCTTTACAGGAGTATTTCCAAGTAGTTGCCAGAAATGGAAGGGAGGGAGAGTTAAAATGCCTTTTATTACTTCAAGTACAGCTGTAATTGCAGTTACAAACTGGAATCTATCTATAAATCTATATTTTTTTTAAAAGTATAGCCACTGAAGTAGAATTTGCAGTGAAATCCCTTTATTTTTTTAAGTACTTGCCATCATAAATACACTTGAATTTTAAAGTTAACTAACAAAATATAACTAATTTCGCACCGTTTTAAAATAATCCTTTATTCTAAACAAAGACTTTTCCTAGAGTCACTTTTAACATTCCCATGTCCAGCTAGAGGAGCGCTAGATGGGAGTTAGAAAGTTTGCTGACCTTTCCTCTGCACCATCGCTTCCTGCATTTTCCGCTCGTTGGTCTGGTTCTGCATCAGGTCTGGGAACATAAAAGTCACCGTCACTGGCCATAGCACCAATGCAGGTCTTTCGTGCTGTGCTTCTTTGTGTTACTTACTGTGCAAGTGGCTGATCGTTGCCTCCAAGGATAGCTTCTGGCTTTGTAACGTTACCTTCTGATTTTGTTCTTTTTGCAGTTTACCTGAAATAATAAGAAAACCTGAAATAATAACAGTTTGAAAATGGAGGTTGAAACAAATCTCTGTGTGTTTTTATGCAAGTATGGCAGATTTCCCTTTCTCCAAATCTGTAAAGTGGAGTGGATATTGTTGGGTGCACTGAAATTTAATCTCTGAAGGAATGCAATTTTTAGCTATTAATTGCACTTGCAGTTTTGGTAGCTTCTTCTAGTGTATCTTAAATCATGAATAAATTAACTGAATGTATTTTAAACACGTTTGAGTGAGACTATTGTGAAAGTTGAACTGCCACCCATCTAGTGTTCGTTAATTCTGTTTTAAAATAGCCATGCGAACCATTTACTAATCTCTGACTTTCTAGGTTTTCCATTCCACTCTTTCTGTCACTTGGCTTTCCTGAAACACCTCTAATCTGGTTGGAAACTACTCTAGGAGCCCTTTTGGAAACCAGAGGCTCTCTGCAAGCTGAGATGTGCAATGCACTCAGAGGAAGATTGTTCTGGGTGTGCTCGCTTTCAGGATCAGGCCTTTACTATATTTGCTTTATATCTGCCCTCCACAGGGAGGAGCAGCCCCGTCCCCCTGTGCGGTACCTTCGATGGTGCTGATGTGCTCGGCTTGGAGCTGGTTGTCCTCCTGCAGGGCGCTGGCACGCTGCTGGAGCTCGGCGTGTTCCTGCTGCAGGCGGTCCAGGGCCTGCTGGAGCTGCTCGTTCTGTGCCGCCGTGTGCTGGGGTGAGAGGAGCCCGGTGTCAGTGGGGGCACGTTGTGGGGGCACCCGAATGAAGGAGGATGGAGTAATTGTGCTTCACCAAATTATTATTATTATTATTATTATTAGGTGGAAAAAGCAGGCTTGGTGGGCAATGGTGCTGTTCCCGCAGGGGAGCTGACATACTTGCAGTTTGCTTTGCAGAACGTGGAGGTTGCTCTCGAGCTCATTCTGTGTCTTGGTCATCTGGGTCCACTCGGCTTTGAGCGTGGTGTAGTGCACTTTCCAGAGGGCCAGGTCCTCCCTTGTCACCTCCAAGCATCTCTGGGGGAAGTGGGGACCACGGGTGGACCTGCTGCTCGTGGGACCGTGCCGTGGGAGGCCAGTGGGAGGCCAGCCTCACGCTGCCCCAGCCTCACGCTGCTCCAACCTGTCGTAACCTGGCATGGATCTGATGCTGTTGGGTGGGCAGAGGGTGGATACAGGGGTGGATGCTGCAGGCCCACTGCGGGGCAGCACCTGCAGCTCTGATCCTCTGTGGGGACGGGGAGGCTGGTAGGGTTTGGGACACGATTTGGTTAGTGTCCTGAAAATGCCTGCCAGCAGTTTGCTTTGACCCGCAGGATGCCTTCTGGGAAAAAGCTGTTTTGATGTTAAGTCACGCCAGAGAAAGCATCTCCAGAGACCTCGTGTGCTGGATGCTGCGTGCGGCTTGTGGCTCGGTGGGCATGGGGAGGGGATGGGGTGAGGAGTGGTGCAGGGAAGGGAACACACTTCCAACTGCCGAGCAGCGGTGTACGTCTCCAGATGTGCTGTTCTTGGTAACCTGATGCGGGGCTCACATGAACACAGGTTGTCACTAAACTGCCCTTACTCGGTAACTTAAAAAACAAACAAACAGGTGTGAAACATTTCTTACCTGAGAGTTTTGCAGCTGCTGCTCTGCTTGGAGTTTGTCCTCGAGCATCTTCTGAAGCGCTGCCTTTGCCTTCTGCTCATAGGTCTGCTTCTGGTCCTCCATCTCTATCAGGATCTTCTTCACGCACTCCTTTGGGTAACTCTTTAATGGAGGAACAGAAGTGCTCAAAGGGTCTTACCTGGCATATTCCTAATCTTGCTAAGCCTGAATGTTAGCAAATCCACAGTGTGTAAGCGCTACTGTTAATTTACTGTGAAACATTGCTTCAGCAAAGAGGAGAAATACTTTTCAGATCCATATCTAATCAGATTGCTCTGGAAACTGAGACCCGACCTAATTACATGATTCAGTATTTCATTTTCATGCCTTTCTTCACCAGTGGTTGTTTCTCAGAGAATCAGGCATTACCTGGGTGCAAGCCTGCAGCTGATTTTCAAGGGCCCTTAGTCTGCACTTCAGTTTGTCTTCGTTCAGCTGACCCTGGGGAAAAACAATTGGCTCAGCGTGTGTAACTCACAAATCATACAATATGCCTCCGATGTTTTGTCAGCTTGTTTGTTCTCTTTCTCCCTTTTCTTCTATATTGTGGCTAAATTTGGTCAAAATCTTCAA
This sequence comes from Oxyura jamaicensis, assembly GCF_011077185.1. NCBI lineage: Eukaryota > Metazoa > Chordata > Aves > Anseriformes > Anatidae > Oxyura > Oxyura jamaicensis. The sequence goes on along the minus strand of NC_048918.1, from coordinate 5,377,601 downwards.
CGCTTAGAGTTCAAATAATCCTTCACAATCCCAGAATGGGTGGGTTATGGGGGGAAGTAAAACCTTTATGCACTGGAAAACCCTGCGGAGGCAGAGTGTAGGCGCCTGCAGTAGGAGAAGCTAAGATGAGGCGATTTCAGCAGGCGGGATGGGGCTGTCGGGCACACGGCTGCCGTCTGTCCCACCGGCCGTGCTCCCTGCTCCTGCCCGCGCCGCTCGGTGCCTGCAGCCCGGTGGGTGCCAGCTCTGCTCCTGCTGCTGGCGTTGGGAAATGGCCCGGGTCTGCGTTGTGACATCGAGCAGCTGGGCAGGAGGATGGATGGCAGTAGTGGTGATTCATTTTCCCTATTATCATCTCCTCTCAGTGTTAGTCAGACTTTTTACTTAGGTTTTGTGAAACCAGACTGCATGCAAATTCAGATAAAATTTCTAGCAAAGAGTTCACGTAGGCTGTTTTTCCACCACTGATACTGAGAACATCAGTATCATCTCTGCTTGCTTCTGTTTGAAGTCAAGCCTCTGAATAAGCAACTCCTTGATGTTACGGGAAGAGCTGTCAGACCCAAGCAAAACCAGACTCTCTGGTGTCTTAGCACTGTTCACATTTGCACAGAAGTCAGTTTACAGTCACAAAGAATAAAGCTTGCCAGTTCAGTTAATACAATGAAACCTGAAGGCTATATCCCCTTAGAAAGTAGGTGGAATTTTGAAGAGCATTTTTAAATGTGGAGTATTATGCCTAACTTTGCTCTGCAGTTCATTTCATTCTGCTCTCTGCAGAGGTTCACAGGGGAGGGTGGTGGTGGTGGTTCACAGCCCTTGTGCACAGATGTAAATGACTGTGCGAAGTACCAGGCAATGGAGCACCAGGCCCTTCCTACGCTTGGGAGCAGAAATGTGCTGGCAAACTCCTTTAATGAGGATACAGCTTACAAATTGGTGAAAGAACATACGGTATTGAGATTTCCCTAAATGGAACAAACTGCCTGTTGCCAGAACAGCATGTCAGCGAGGGGCGAGTGGGCTTGTGCACATGCGTGGGAGGGCATGAGAAGTCATGCCTCTGACCAGAAAAGTTGTGTGAGCTAATCTTGGGCAAGCCCTTGTGCTGATGATTATTGACATGAAAGGAGCTGGCTTAAAACACCACCACTACCCCCAGAAAAACACCACCCCACAATAACAAAACCTTATTGCTACCGCTGTCGGATGGCGGTTGTTTTTTTCCTGTCTTCTGCAGTGTCTCACGTGATGCTGTTCTGAACACCACCTGGGGATCCTTGCATGAGAGCCCAAGGACAAAAATGCAGTCAGAGAGGACTGGGGCTTGTGTTCAAAATGTGGCCACTCCTGCAAATGCTGGATTTGAATTCACCAAAGCCCTCGAGTCTGAAGTTACCAGACTGGGTAGCTCCAAAACCTTTGCTTGAAAACTATTCTGCATTTCTCTGCGGCTGTCACCTAAGTGCCACACACATCTTTAAAACTGTTGTTGGCCAGCAGCCGCAGTGGTCTGGTTGTCCCGTGACTGGTGAATTTTCCCTGATACTCCTTTCTGTTGGCCATTTTAAGTAGCTGGTTTAAAGTGATAATTTTAAGAGCTGTTTCTGGAGGACTTCCAGTTTGCCCAAACTTGATGCCTGTGCTAGAAAAATGAGTCCAGAAAGTCGCAGGAATGCACTGGATATGACAAAGGGCTTAAAATCAGCAGGTCTCTAAGGCATTTCCAAGAGCCAGGCTCAACTTTAGGGGTCAGAAAAGGAAGCAAATGATTTAAAGGAATAATTTTTTTTAAGAAGAGAACAGCTCAGAAGTAACTATTCTTAATAACCATGGGGTGACTGACTTAGCTTCCTGCACCTGGCAGTGTTTTTGAATCAATGAAGCAAGTTCTACAACCGATGGGGTCCAAGTGCTGGACCTGTGGTGGGACAGGCTCCGGTCTGGAGGTAAAACCACGGGGAGGAGGAATGGGGGACCCATCCCTGTGGGGTAGCGATGCCCCCATCCTCCTGCACAGCATTTTCTTGCTCCATCAAACCACAAACACCCAGGAAGACGAGCAATAACTTAAAAAACAACTGTGTGGCCATTTCCAGAGTTACTGCTGGCTCGTTGGGAAGGATTTAAAAACTGCTGCAGCACACATGGGGCATCCCACCCAGACACAGTTCGCGCTTCTGTACCTGTCCGCGCCTCCCGAGCAGCCCCTGCCCCTCCGACCCCCTCCTAGCACAGCCCCTGCCTTCCCCTGGTGGCTGCAGGGCCAGCAGTGAGTTCATTTTTAGTCCTTGATGAAAGGTTGAAGGCAAAAGGGAGCAGCAAAGCCTCCCTTCTGCGGCAGAGATAGCAAGAAGCAAAGTGCACCCACCTGTTTCTAATCTGAGGTTTCATGGCTACTTCCTGCAGTGTGTGTCAGTGTTTTTTCCTGCTCGCATTATATTTGAAGAAGCAAGCGAAGGCGGAAGTTTCTAACCACAGTACATCTAACACTTTTTTTTTACAGCATCTCATCCTATCGTTTGCTTTTCTGCCCCAACAGAACCTTCAAACCACTTTTTTTTTTTTTTTTTTTTTTTTTTTTTTGATGGCACAACAAACAGTATATTAATAGTTGATTTAATAACCCCACTTAAAGCACTTCACAGGTCGCCATAAAACAAGTCCTAAAATTTATCACCTTCATCTTACCTCCCAATACAGTAAGGAGGAGGGGAAGCCCTAGCTCAGTGCTGCCTGGAGGATTTTGTCTGAGTTGTGGGGAAAAGGCTCGGTGCATGGCCACAGTTCAGCAGCATACCCCAGGCTGGGCAGGTGCTCCAGTTTGGAGCAGCTAAAATTTTTATTTTGGCCAGGAAAATTTGGCTTAAGACTTGACTGGGAGAAAAAAAAAAAAAAAAAAAAAAAAGTGGAAGGTGGTTGCTTGGGTTCGGTCTATTCCCCCCCCCCGTCCCCTTAACTACTTCTACTGTCTTTTTACTTGAGCAAAGGTGGGAAAAACAAATGCTAAAAAAAAAAAAAAACACCTCAGAATTTTACAGAAGAGAAGGGTTTTACACCTTCTGTTAATCTGAAAGCAAGGTAAATGCTGTTGCAATTTTTAGGGGGGCGATGAAAGGGAAGAAATCAAACAGCGTAACCCCCTAACTTCCTTCTGAGTTTGTGTTCAACCTGCCCTGACAAGGAAGGGGAGAGCAAGGAGGGAGGAAAAGCAAGCAGCTGCTTCCAGTCCAGCACAGCGCCTTGTCTTCCAGGTGGCAAAGTTGCTGCATTTCAGACCTGCAGCATCTCCAAACCTGTAACGCACTGAGGCCAGGCAGAGCTCAAACTTGGAAAAGGAGGCACGTGGGTTTTTTTGCTGGCATGGGTAAGCCAGTCCCTGCCATGGCAAAGCCTCCCCCAGCCCCAGCAGCCGCCTATTACCTGCCAGGATTTTTCAGAGGCTTGCAGCAGCGTGGAAAGCAGCTCCTGCAGGATCACCATCTTCTGCTTCAGCAGCAGCTCACGGTGCAGGGCCTCCTGTGGGGAAATGAAGTGGGGTCAGGTGGCCCCCTGGGGGCCCCTTGGGGCTCGGGGTATTCCTGGGTCCAGCAGCTTGCTCGTGTGCTTTCTTGGCAGCATTAACACTGGGCACATGGCACCCCTTTGTTTAATAACAAACAAACATATGGCTGTGCTTGCTCAAGGGCTGCTCTCCAGGGAAGTGCTTATGGTGCGTGGTGCCTACCTTCAGGTAGCTGGACAGCTGTATGATTTCCTGGAAGGGAAAGGGGAAATGTTTCAGTCCACGGGATTGTTTCAGTTCATAAACATCTACATTTCCGGGGAAGTGGAAATGCTTTCTGCAGTTCCTTATGGCATCTTTGCCATGCAGCACCTCAAATCAGGGCAGTTACTGAATGAAAACAGTAGATGCGCAGAAAAGGGGAGCCTGTCTTTCCTGGAGTAGCCATGTCATTATTCAGGAAACCACGGAAATTTATCACCAGTTGGTGTTCTGGCCAGAAATTTTAGAAGCCGTGCCCTTTTGCAGGAGTTCAAGTCTAGTCATCATCCATGTGTTTCGCTTACCTTATTTAAAACTGCTGTTCCACAGCTGGAATGGAAAAAGAAAGCACATAAGTGAGGTGAAGGTGATGCAGGCTTCTGAAGCAGCCCATAGCCCGGGCACCAGCCTCTCCCCCCAGCTGGAGTAAGGTGTGGATACTCGTGGAGCACGTGCAGGGAACAGGCACGGGCTGGGCCATGCGAGGTGGCCTCGTGGGGCCTGAGAGCGCAGGGCAGGAGGGGGGATGCGTCTTACTCTGTCTGCTGGCTCGAGTCTTTCACCCCTGCACTTGTGAGCGTCTGAGTTCCTGTGAAAATAAAGCAAGAGGATGTGCCCAACGCCCTGCTGCAGAGGGGCCCTGAACTCTTCTCTGTGCGAGCGTGTGCTGAGCTCTCCCAAAGGGCACCGTGTCTGGGGGCGAGGGAAGCTGCTTAACTAGTGCCCAGCCTGGCAGGGACAAGAAGCAGAAAGCTGTTGGGCTCAGGGGGAAAGAGAAGTGTAGTTCTGCAGCCTGCAGTTAGCCCGCATGCTCCAGGATAATTGGGGGCAACTGCAGGGAGCCCTGAGCACAGAGCACCTGCTGGGGAGCTCTGCTCACTGAGCTGTGGGCCGGCTGACAAGGAGATATTCCTAATGCCTGCAGCCAAAGGGGGGAGCTCAGCCCGGGATGGTAAAGCCGTGGGGCTGCAGGAGGTGCTGAGCGGCTCCGTGGAGACTGAGGAGCTGGACGAAAGTGTGCGACCACTGAGCATCCCTCACCTACCTCGGGTGTTTGTGGAGATACGTGGCCCAGGGGTGGCTTCTGCTGAAACGTCAAGGGGGCTGCCGAGGTCGAGCGGGGAGAGCACAGGGGGGTACGCGGGATGGCTCCATGGGCGCTGGAACAAGAGGGTGGGTTGTGTCAGGGTCTCTCCGAAAGAGGGCAAGGAGTTACAGCTGGGTCAGGATTTGTACCTCCAGTGGTCAGGGAAGAGCATCAAAGAGATGCTGAGAAACCAGGGCTGTTTCCATGTGGACCTGCTGGCTTGGCTGCAGCAGCACCAAAACTCTGTAGGGGAGCAGGTGAAAGCCTGCTGGGTGGACCAGGACAAGGAACCCTAAAGCGTCTTGATGTTTTTGGAAAGGATGAGGACCTGCAGGGGCTGGGTCCTGCACCCCATGGCAGTGAGTCCTGGACAGAAACTGCACAGGGGCTGAGTGTGTGTGAACGCCTGCCCTGGGTTCCTGCTGCCTGGTGTGCGATTAAACCCCTGAGCCAAGTGGCAGCGGGAGGTGACTGCTCTCTGTGCTCCTGTGCTGCAAAGGGAGCTCGAGGGTGTGCTGGTGTCCCACTGGCACCTCGCCTTCCACTGTCTCTGCTAGCGTAAATTCACAAAGCCCCTAGGATGAACTTGCACCGTGACAGGGGAATTATTCATTTTGCATGGGATACAAATTTAGAAGGGAATCTGCTTGACTCTGGGGTGTTTTGCATTGCACCTTTCTGTAAATATTCTGACTTGTGGGGTTGCCATTATCTGGGCAGCACTGGGCAGGCAGCGGGACCACAGAGCATCCTCATTCCTGATAAAGAAGGTGCTGGGGGAAGCCAGGTGTTCAGAGTGCAGTTTTCATGAGGGAAAAGTAATTTATGTAAGTGCAAAACTAGTCTGGCAGCTAGGACGTGGGGCTGTATTTAGAGGAATGGCAGTAACACTCCATCTGGCTCAAGTTTAGCTTGGAAAACAGGAAAGGAACGCACTGGGAGGGAGGCATCGCTGTTTACCCGTGCCTGACTCTGCAGTGTATAAGGAAACACGAGGTTTTTGTGGGTTCATTCTCACTTTGCACTTTGGCTTGGGTCTTGATGCAGCTGCAGTCGGCGAGCAGCCGCCGTGCTGCAGCAGGCACCGGAGGAACGGAGCTGCCCGCGGGGCTGGCGTTACCTGCAGCAGGCCGGGGGGGCTGGGGTCCCCCCGCACATGGAGGCCCCCGGGAGCCCCCACCGTGGTGCTGGACAGGTTTCTCCTCCGGAGGAACTCGCGTTGCCGTGGGCTCTGAGGCAGCTCCTCTGCTGCCCGCCCGGGCCGGCGACAGCTCGGCGGGTGGCTCCGCCGCCGCAAGGCCTCACGCGTCTCGTGCCGCCGCTCGCACTTCTCCTCGTAGCTCTCGCCCGTGCGCCGCGGCCGGGCCCGCTCTGGAGGACTGATCATGCTGGGGCTGTGCTGCCAGGCCACCACCACAGCCCTGCGGCCTCCGTCCTGCCAAAACCAAGGGACAAGATGAGATTTGAGTGAAAAGCAAGCATTTCTGAGGCTAAGTAAATGTGAGGTATTTGTAGATGGACTAATTCTGGAGTCCTTGTCCAGTGGATGTGAGCGGTGTTCATGGAGAAATGAGCTCGTATGTGCTGACAGCATAAAACATCCCGCACTGGTTTTGCTCCTCAGTGGGGTGGCTGCTGTCCCAGGGGATGCTTGGAGCAGAACTGCAAACAGTGAGCTCAGGCTCATGAAGTTGCCTTCACTACCAAGTAGTAGTGCTTCCACAGCTTCCTCTGGGAGAACTGTTTTCCCTATAAAATAAAACCCCTCTGTTTTTCAGACAAATTTCTGTGTGCATGCTGTTATAGTTTTTTTAGCCAACCGAAAGAAAATGAGGGAGACACAGGAAGAACAATTGCTGCTGTTTCTGTTGTAAAGTTTTAAAACGTGCCTGTCTTTTGCCCTACTTTTTCAATAGCTCCAAAAATAGCCTCGCCATTGAGTAATTCACGCCTCAAGCAGTGGTGTTGCGTTTCTGAGTGGTGGCTGCCTTCCTGTGCGCAGAGGGGTCAGGAGCAGCCAGCGGCTGTGGGGCCGGGGGTGTTTTGGGGTGCAGAACCTGGCAGCGCCCTGCAGGTCCATGTGTCCCCGCTCTCCAAAGAGCCGAGCTGCCAGGTGCTGCTGTCCTCCAGCTTTGCATGGCTGCCAGACACCCGTGCTTTCCTTTTTACAGGGCTTTGGTTGTATTTGGACCTTTGCCTCAGTCAAACAGAAAGCAGAGGGATAACAACCTGCAGCATCCTGGCCTTCCTCCCTCGAGCAAGCATTGCATCCCTCCTGCCCCTCAATGAGGGGTGGGGAAGGGGCTCATTGTCCCCGTGCCATCCCAAGAGCACTGCTGGGAGGGTCCCGGGCTGTGGTCCTTGTCCCTACTCAGCCTGGGGCCATGTTGCATGTGGGGTTTTGTTCTCATGTTTAGTAAGCCATGTTAATGTAGAAAGGAGGAAAAAAAAAATTTCATTGGTCTCATTCTGTCTCAAGCAATTAGGAAGTCATTACATCTAATGGGAGGGGAAAATGTGAGCAAGTAGAAACCCATTTACGTATGTAACACTTCCATGCTTTTTAGTCTGCAGTAAGATCTGCTCCTTCGGTCTTTTTGCTGTCAGGATGTGCCGTCACACAGGCACGTTGCTAGCACCCACTACTCGCTGCAGGGCCTGTGCTCGGTGCTGCCGGGGCTGATCCTGTTCAGGGCTCAGGAAGCTCCAGCAGCCCGCAGCCAGCAGCACGCTGCCGCGAGCGCGCGGCCCGCCGGGGCGTGGGGCCGTGGTGCCCTGCAGCCGAGCGCTTCTGAACGAGGAGGCGGTGCTTGCTGAGCTGTGCATTCATATTTGTTTGCATATTCCGCTCTTTGAAGCTTCAAATGGCTTCTGAAGCGTCTCTAATTTTAGCTTAAGCTTACTGAAGGGTCCCACCAGTGTTTCGCTGTTTGGGTGTTTCTTACTGCGACGTACTTTGAGCTGAAGGGGTCTGGGGCCACAAGAGGCTAAGCAGCTTATCTCCGTGCAGCCTTCGTGTCCGTACCGTAATGACCCCGCTGAGCCCAGCTGGGCCTTTCCCCTCTGTGCTCACACGCCTGCGTCCCCTTGCCCGGTGGGCACGGCGGGGCCAGGTGAGCAGCTTCACCCCACCGGACTGCCCTGGGTGCCCACCTGCACCCCACAGCACACTGCCTGAATGCCCAGCAAGCTCCACAGCTTGCGACAAAACACGTATCAGCAGACAAACCTGCTCCAAACTCTTCAGGACATGATAAAAGTGTTTTTTTTTTGATTAGGTTTTCATAATTTCAGAAGTGGCCTAATTGCATGGTGCACCTAGGCCTTGGCCATCTGGCTCCTCCGGTGGGAAGCAGCGTGGCCCCGTGCCCAGCCCACCCAGCCAACCCACCGATGGGTTAACCCAAAATGGGCTTTAAAGCAAGGTAAAGCTTAAAGAAATGCATGGTCCATTACTCACCCCAAGCTGAGCAAACTGTTGAGGCCTTCTTGACAAGCTAATACTTTATTTCCTTCTTCTGTTACCCCAAATCACCCTCTCTTAATTAACAAACGTGTCCTCTATCTTTGCTTTCCAAGTTGTTAACGTTTCTTGCTTCAAGGGAAACAAACAAAAAAAATGTTTCTTGCCAGTTCATGTTACAGCCTCCCCGTGTCAATCATATAGGCTGAGAGCGGGGTAAAAAAAGTGGAAAAAAGGTGTGCGGCGCTGAGCAGGGTAACGCTGGCAGCCCCAGTGCCGCGGGCACTTACCTGGCTCCTACTCGTCCGCCAAGGAGCAGCAGGGCGAATGTGGGGCTGTGGGGTGCAAATGCACTGCCGCTGTCATCGTGGTGCCAGCGACTTCACGGTGCTGCTCCCTCGCCCTTTTTCTTTCTGTCAAACAGGAAACGTTGAAGCCGCAGCCCCGGTTCCTGTCCTGCTGGCGGGCGGGGAGGCTGGGGGTGCGCGCGCCCGGCACGGGGGGACCGGGTTATCTCGGGGTGCCAAAGGCTGCGGCTTCCCTCCACGCAGAGCCAGCGGCTATCTCTCGGGCCATCTCCCTTTATCGCTCTCTGACACTTGGAGGCTGAGCGCTCGTCCAAGGAGCTGCCTGTGGCACCGGCTGACCGAATCTCTCCGGGCTGCTTTGGGGTAAAGAAATCCAGACTTAGCCAAGTGCAGTAATGCTATTATTTGAAGGCCTCTTGCAGATTGGAAGGGGAAAAAAAAAGTTCATTTCAGCAGCCGAGGAGAAGTCGCAAATGGCAGAAATTCATTAAGGTCTTTAGAGAAGTGAAAGCTGCGTTAATGCAAATCATGCAGCAAGGTCGGTTTAACCAGCTGCATGCTTGATAAGGGCTCTGCGCATACTCAAGTGGAGAAGGCACAAAATTCGAACTAGAGATGCTATAAAGTAATGTAAGGTTTATTTTTCCAAAGACCATCCTAGAGAGGATACAGGAAAAAACTGTTCCAGTTCAAAGACCCTCTCCTGTGGTTTTCTCTGGGCATTTTGCATGGGTTGGCCTAAATCCCCATTCAGGAGCCCAGTCCCCTTTGCACTCAACCCATGCAGTTCTGCTTTATAATCCTCTTCCCTAAGTCTAAATAACTTTTTTTTTTTTTTTTTTTAATATCTAATTTTAACTAGGTCACTGAAGATTTTCATGTTTCAATTGAGCCACTCTGAATCCCATCATATTTCCTTCAGAAGCTGGAGGCTCTGTGCTACGGGCCCAGTTGCCTTTCATGTTAATTACCTTTTACTTAATCCCCCCTTTGAGAGGGATGCGCTGAAATGCAGAGAACACGTGCAGCGAAGCACACAGCCTGAGCATGCTTCCCGAACCCCTCTGTGTTTCCAGCCTTGTGGATTTCTGGCTTTTTTGGCTTTTGTGGAGCCAGGGGAAGAGAACGGCTGGTGAGGGGGAGCCCTGCTGCACACTCCTCTTGATCAGCAGAGGCCAGCTGCAAGTGTCCAAACTAAAAGAGATGTTTTTGTGCGATGTCGTTTTCTGGTGTCCCGTCTTGCGTGGGCAGCTCCGGAGGGGCCCCGTGTTCCCAGCTGTGCTGTCTTCACAAAGCATCCCCACGTGCCGTTTTGGGGTGGGATTTTCTGGAGACACGCACAGTGGGGCGCGTCGGTGTGGGGCCACTCCGGGCACGTGGAGCTGCACTAACGCCCCGACCCCGGGGAGCCGGCCGGGGGCACCCCAGTGCCATGGAGTGGCGGCGCTCTCTGGACGTTTTCCACGATGACGTTGCTCCTGATGAGGGTGTCGAGCAAGCCGGGGGCCAGGCTGCGCAGGAGCAGCATCCCGGTCACAACACCGCGCGGGTAGTGCAGCTCGCGCTGGCGCAGGGCCCCGCTGCGGATGATCTCCAGCGCGCACTCCTCCTTGGGTGATGGGGCCGCCCTGATGGCATGTGAGACCATCCGCATTGCGCTGTCTGGGGAGACAGAGAGGGGGAGCCGGGTCACATCGGGGCTGCTGCAGGCACCAGGGTGCCAGTAGCTTCCCCTAACAAACCCCTAAATGCTGGGGATTGGGCCCTGGCTGTGGAATAGCTGCAAAGTGATAGCAATATCCTTCCCGTTCCTCTCCCTCTCCTGAGGATAAATCCCCACCTCCTGTGAGTTTACTGCAAAGGTAGCAGATTTTATTTATTTATTTATTTATTTATTTTAGTGCTGAGGCTCCATTTCCCAAATTGTGCAGGGCAATTGGTGAAGCCCTGCACTGTGGTGCTGGGCTCGGCTCTGCCTGGACGTGCCCTCCCCAGGCCATGAGCCCCAGTGGTGTCGAGCTTACCGGTGTCAATGAAGCCCAGGATGCAGAGCGTGATGGAAACATTGACGTTGTCTATGATGAACTCATGTCGCAAGGAGCTGAAAAATCCTTCCAAGGCGAACTTTGTTGCAGAATAGGGAGCAATAAATGGGCCACCGGCTTTACCTGGGGCAAAGGCACAAGATCAGTGTTCATGTGTGCTGGGCAGGCACAAAGCTGCATGGCTCTCCCCTCCTCTTGCCCTTCAAGTAGCTACGATACTGTGATACAGGATCTCTGAGGGCAGGGGCTGTAAAAGCCCAGAGCATTGTATCGTGCATCCAGGATGTAAGCCAGCTTCTGATGCTGGGCTCCTGGTGGGGTGGCTCTGCCTCACAGTCCTAATTCTCGCAGCAGGCAGAGGGAGGGACGTGGTACGGAGAGCCTGGCCCCTCATGTGCTCACCTGCCACAGACGAAACGACGACGATGCTGCCCTCGCTCTCCTTCAGCATGGGTAGGGCAGTCACGGTCATCGCCACGTAGCTGAGGAAGTTAGTCTCCAGGAGCTTTCGTACATGTGCCACATCCCCATCGAAGTAGTTGAAGGAAGAGTAGCCGATGTGATTCAGGATGAGCATATCGAGGCCTCCTGGAAGCAGAGCACCTTTGCTAGTGGCAGCCAGCATCTCAGAACAAAGCTGCTTTCTGGTGGCCGGGACGGCCCTGAAACGTGGCGTGGGAGAGGAGGGGGCAGCACCCATCACTCACCCCAGGTGTTCTCGGCCTCCTTCACCACCTTCTCGGCGAACACGGTGTCCTCCATGGAGCCACTCACGAAGCGGGCGGACGCGGCGCCCAGCTCCAGGCACCGCTCCACGACCTGCAGCGACAGCGAGAGCGGCACTGGCGAGGGGACTGGGGCGGGTGGGCAGCGCGTCTGCCTGTCCCACAGCATCCCCCTGCCTTCGGGGGGAGGCATTCCTCAAGGGAAGTTTCTGCAGGGAGTTAATGCCCCCCTGAGCTAAATATTTAATATTTATAAGCAGGAATATGACCGCTGAAGTTTGATTCTGTGGCATAGTGGAAGCAAAAACTGTTGAGTCTTGGAGAAAGCGTAAGGGCTGGTCAGACCAGGAACTGAGCGCATTGCAAATGGAACGTGGGGTGCTGTGGGGGGAACCGTGGGGAATCTGCCAGGTTTCTGGCATTGCCACGTCTGTGAGCTGGGTGAACACCCGAGCGCTCTGCCTGCCCGTGGGGCTCTGGATCACTGCCGTGCTTGGGGCACCCGCCGCGTGCTGCCTGCACTCACCTTCTGCAGCTTGGCTTCTGTCCGTGCCGTGAGCAGGACGTGGGCCCCCATGCGTGCCAGGTGGTACGCCATCTGCTCCCCGATGCCGCTGCTGGCTCCCGTCACAATCACCCGCTTCCCCCGGAGCATCTCTGGAGAGGACGCAGAGCTCAGAGCCGTGCATGGCTCACGCTGCCCAGGCCCCTGCAGGCGGCTCCTCCGTGCAGACGCTGGTGCGGACCCCGCCTGGGCTCCAGCCCGGTTAGAACGGGCTTGAGCTGTGTCCAGCCTGGTCAGGAGCTGCTTTTGAAAATGCCAGGAGCTGACAATCATTGCAGGCAAGGATTAAATGTTTAAAATGGATAACTGCGTGTTTGCTAAATTAATGAATGTGCTGAGATCTAAGAGTGCAAGCCCAGCAGACCCAAGCACAATCCTGTGAGCTTCTCCTGCATGGCACAGGAGGCTTCAACCACCTGCAGCACCTCTGTGCTCCTTCGCAGCCCTCACCCCCACACTTTGGCTCTTCCAGCTACGCTTTGGAAAACCCTTGAACAGCTCAGGCCGGGCTGCTTGGCTCCATGCTGCCACGCGGGCAGCAGCCTTGCCAGCTGGGCTTGCAGTGTTCCTGTTCAATCACTTACCCTCGCTGAAACTCTCAGGTGCTGAATAAAAATACACGGCCAGCCCCAGCCCCATCAAGGGGATGACAACCTTCAGGAACAGCCCCATCCCTCTGCCAGCACCAGGTGGGAGCAGGACGGAGTGTGCAGCTCCAAGCACGGGCGGGTGGCCGTGTCAGCGCAGTGCGAATTGGGCTGCCAGTGATGGCAGGGCTGAACTGGTTCTCATCTTACACAAGGCTGCTGGTGCCTATTGGACCTTCTTTTTGTGCTTCCTGTAATTTAGCAAACATTAACCTAATAGAGAGTGTTGCTTTGGACTTTAGGCTGTCCCTTTGCACCCTTCTCCTGCTGTGAATTTCAGGAGTGTTTTCTGAGGGTGCTGAAGACCAGCCCTTGAAAGCTTCCAGCTCAGTGGAGCAGTGGGTGCCTTGTTTGGTGACCGCCTTCGGGGCTGGGACACCCGTGTCCCCCCAGCCCAGACCTCCCAGGACTGTCAGCTTTCTCTCTTCTGCTTTGTGTCTGAAAGCGAGTCTGAGCTTCCCTTCCTTCCTCTCTGGGTGCCACGAAGATTTATTGATCGGTGGTGATCATTGTGGTGCGGGTTCACACAAATACCTAGAGAGAGCAGGGCTGGCAAAGCTGGTGTTTCTAGATCCTTATCAGTGCTCCAGGTTTATGCTGTGTAATATCGTTATCGGTGTAATGCTGATAGTTTGCTGGGTGGTGGCTCTTAGACCTAAAAAACTCAGTCTTGAGGAATCCAGTGAGGCAGATTGTGAAAGGCAGTAAAGAGCCAAGCGGGTGAATAATAAAGATCTTCAGCTTTCACAAGCGTTGTGTGTCACACTGCTCAGCATCTGCCTGGGCATATGGCAAACTGATTTGCAAACAATTTTCTCAGAGAAAGTAGCAAAGGGCAAAACCTGCTCTGCGTGCACTGATTTGAGCAGTAGGTGTCAGGATAAAGAGAACAGAGATGCCGGTTCCCAGTTCTCTTTAGAAAGATAGGAGCAAAATGATGCTGGGGAAGGGCCCAAGGGAGGTTTCTCATTTCTTCATCTTGAACCAGGTGACAGCTGGAAGGCAGGCACTGGTTTTTGGTTGGGGATGCCATGGGTGTTGCTCAGGCGACTGCAGCCAGGTTAGGTGTAAAAGCTCCGGAGGTAAGGGAAGCTGTGCCGGGCTGGCTGCAGGCTCGTACCCGGGTGTCTCCCCCTGCGAGCACCATGCCTGGCACCGTGCTTGTGGCTGGGGCTTGGCAGCGCAGCAGCTCTGTGTGGCTGGAAGGCATTTTGCTGTACAATGTTTGTGTCAAGAACTGTACCCCAAAGAATAAACTCGGTGAAAAGATTTGCATTTAATTTGGTCATTAAGCTAAAGAAAAAATAGGCTAGAGACTGTTATTCCTGAAATGAAACAATGAAGGATTACTGCAAAGGTTCAATTTGCTGAGAAAGGCAAGTCAATGGAATTATGCCTATTTACAACAGCATTTAGTAACGGAGAAAGAGGGAATGAAAAACAAACACAGAACACACCACAGTAAAGCTATTGAGTTTTATTTAACAATTAGTTTGTTACTACTTTTCCCTTGTCTAGGGGAAGGGAATGGGTCTAACCGGATGGGATGCTGCAGGCGCGGGCACTTCCCCGCTGCCACATCCCGTACCACAGCGTGGGGTTGTGTCAGCCAGGCCCTCTGGGGGCGATGCGATTACCTTACAGATAACTGAAGAACGTTTTAAAGCCCCGATCTCTGACAGGGACGAGCGAGGCACCAACAGGCAGGCGCGGGGGCTGCGTGGGCGCTCAGGCAGCCGGCGGGCGCTCCACCTGGTAGTGCTGCCGGACCAGGTAGTCCAGCAGCTCCGCGGCCCAGTCCCGAAGCAGGAGGGGGATTTTGGTCAAAGCGTATTTGTAGTACACCTCACGCTGACGCAGGGCACCCCCCTTGATGATTTCCAGGGCACACTCCTCTTTGGGGGCTGGGGACATCAGGACCACGTCAGCAGCAGCGCGCACGGCGCTCTCTAGCCAGGGAACAAGGGGAGCTTTGGTCAGGCTCAGGCTGCCCTTTTTGTCCTCTCCTTGAAGTTTGCCTTGTGAGGAGCAAACCAAGGGGCTGCGGAAGGCCACCACATTTAGTTAATGTGAATGGGGGAAGCAGAACTTGTGAAGGAATTACTAAAACTGGGCATATCAGTATGCACTTGAAAATAGAAGTAACTTCATGATACAACATTCCTCTCTGTTGTCCAACATACACAGAGATTTTCAAGTCGTTCTCATCATGTGCTCACACTGCGGTAGCTGGTTGTTGCATCACTAGATGAGACTAAGGGGAGGCATGTGGCTGGCACATCCATTTAAATTTGAATTTTAGGCTGTGCCAGCCTCTGTGCAGCGGCTGATTTTACATAGTGTGGGGAATTAAAATAGTTTTAAGCAAGTTTTTTTGGTGGCAGAGAGGTAGGAGCCTGCAGAGATCAGAGGTCATGTTGCATGCACTCGTGCTATGGCAGGGCCAGAGGAAAAGCAGCACCAGAGGTGCAGGGAGCTGAAAACACGATGCTCGGTTCCTGCTCAGCCAGACCAAGCGGTGCGGATCTTACCAGTATCAATGAAGCTGAGGATGCAGAGCGTGATGGAAACGTTTACATTCTGGATGCTGAATTCCTGCCTCAAGGAGCTGAAAAATCCATCCAGGGCAAACTTAGTTGCAGAGTAGGGGACCGTAAAGGGAAACCCAACTTTACCTAGACACAGAGAGAAGTTCCATTAAAGCACGGAAAGCTGTGCCACATAAGCCTCTGTTTTGCACTTCATCAGATAAAGTATTTTACCCAAAGGGAGTTTGCTGTTAGGGAAGCATCATCCTAGCACCAACAGCAGGACTACAAAGCATTCCCCTCAGGGTCCAGCTCTTTTATGGCTGTAAATCCAACAGCATGTCTTACGTCTCCACTCAGGCTATGAGCAGCAGGCAGCAGCTACGAAACCCTCAGAGGGGAGAGACAGAGCAAAGTTTAATCTCTAGTCTCTGGATTCTGAGCTAAGCTGATCGCCAGAAGACCAACCAACAGACCAGCTGTGAGTGGGGACAGCTGTTATTAATTTAGTCCCCTGACTTAACAGAAGTTTATTAGGTCAGTCAGTAACTGACTCTACAAATATTTGCAGAGCAGAATATTTGGTAGGTCAAGCACTTGACCTATAGTCAGAGGACCAATGCAGCATGAAATAATTACATTTCCACTTTTCTTCACAAAACTGAAGCTGTACAAGGTCAGCTGTGCTAATGAGCCCAGCACCAGGGCGTGGGGTTTAATTACAGGGCCAGTCAGAAAGCAAGCTGGGGCAATCAGATTGCATCAGAGAACAAATTCCACTGAGAAATGTGAAAAAGACCTGCTGTTTTTGGTTACTTTGAGTGTGTTAAGCAGTCCATTTGAGATGCCCGGTGTCTCTGTGTGTTTCCTACTCACGAAAACCAGCCCACAGTGTTTTATGACAGTCCCATGTCCCCCACCCTGCTCCCACTCACCTGCCATGGATGAGACCACTACGATGCTGCCCCCGCTCTGCTTCAGCATGGGCAGGGCAGAGACTGTCATGGTCACATAGCTGAGGAAGTTGATGTCCAGGAGCTTCTGGACGTGCTCGACGTCACCATCGAAGTAACTGAAGTATGACTTGCCGACATGATTAAGAATCAGCATGTCTAGGCCCCCTGAAAGCAGAGGAGCAGGCATTAGTGTGTGGTGGGAGATGGCTGCCGTGGACAGGACAGAGCCTTTCCTGGCAGCAGAATCAATGCAAGCAAAAAATCTGGGGGTCAGAATCTTTTGGGGTCAGTTTTTTTTGGGTCAGAGCTGTGAGAGCTGGGACGGTCTGGGTGGTGGTTGCCAACAGAAATGTGCTGGGCTTATCTGACTCGTCCTAGGCAAGAAAGCTGTTGTGACATTTTTTCCCCTGGTTGAAGCACAAATAATATGGCACAAGGGAGAGACTGCTCTTGAGTTGTCTGTGGACCCCTGTTGGGAGAGGGAGTGTGCTGCATCGAGCTGAAATATTGCATTTCCGCAGTGATGACCCATGACCAGAGTAGCAAGGCTGCTGCGGGCCTGGTGGGTGGTTTAGCCCACAGTAGCCTGCAGTGATGAAATCCAGGATTGTGATACTGGGACAGGATGTTACGAGGGCACTGAGATGAAATTGGGAGTGCAGTTCAGCCTGCGCTGAAGTGGTGCAGGCTGGGCAGAGGGGCAGAGCTGGGCTGCAGCGGGCAGAATTAGGGCAAACCTCTCCCCATCCCCATTTCTTCTGCGTTTTTCTTATCAGGTACCGATTTTTCTTAGTGGGCACACAACAAAAAGCAGTGTGCTGGAGAGCTGCAGCATCTCTAACCTGCCGCTGGCTGGCGGGAAGCAGGCTGCGGACGTACCCAGTTCGGCCTCGGCTGCCTTCACCACCCGCTTGGCAAAGGCCATGTCCTCCATGCTGCCGCTGACGAGCCGCGCCGAGCCAGCCCCCAGCTCCCGGCACCGCTCCACCACCTGCGACGGCAACACGGCACGTCAGAGACCGCCCGCACCGGGGGCCGGGCGCTGCCACGGGGAGGGCGCCTTGCTCCCCGAAACGTGCCCCTGTCCCAAAACTGCATTGCAGGGCTTCTGGGAGTGTCCGGAGCCTCTGAGCTTCAAAGAGAGCCTGAGAAATGATTCCTCTGGGGAACGCGTGACCCAAGGCGGTCTGGCTCTTTAGCGACGTGGTCTGTGCTGGAGCTGTGTGTGTGCAGGGCGAGCAGGAGCTGATATTCACTGCAGTGGAATGAGGGCGTGTGTGCTGATGGAGCCTATGCATATGGGGAGATGTGTACATAAGCGAGCAAGTTCAAATAGTGAAGTACGTGCCGTGCAGAGTGCATGCCTGCAGGAAAGTGATTTCTGAGCGTGCAGGAGCCCCAGAGACCATAAGTTTGCATACCCGTGAACAGAACCGTGCACATCTGGCGTTTGTGCTGGGGCAGTTACATGCACATGTATTTATGTATGTACCTGTGATGTGAGATTGGCCTTCCTACTTTTGTGTGTGCACTGCCTTGAGCATGCATGTGTGAGTGCTCAGCTTGCCATTTACTTTCTGCAGCTTGGCCTCTGTCCGTGCAGTGACCAGGACGTGGGCTCCCATCCGCGCCAGGTGGTACGCCATCTGCTCCCCGATTCCAGTGCTTGCTCCAGTGACGATCACACGCTTCCCCTTCAGCATCTCTGGGGACCAAGGCACATGGGTATAATTTATCCAAACCCTATTTAAAAAGTAAATAACATCCCCTCATGCCCTCAAGCAGCAGTTAGTTGCAAGCTGCGCAAGCCTGCCTGCAAGCGCGGAGCCTCGTGCTCCGTCTCGCACCGAGACATCTCCTCCCTCTCCTGGAAGAGCTGCACCAAGGAGCAGCTGCAGCTTGAACTGACCACAGCAACACGGGGACAGTTCTTGGCTCTTTCAGAAGCTTTTTCATGGATCAGAACACAACTTATAAACAAACACAGCTATTTTTGCAATAAAAAACATCCGCTAAGTACATGCTTCAAAATTTTAAATCCAACATTTAAAAGCCACGTTTACAAACTTTTTTACAGACTTGAACGTGAAGTGTTCAAAGCCTTCTCTGTTTCAGAAGCCCCTGCCTCACCTGCTCCATCAGAAACTCTTTCTGCATGTTACTTGCTCAATTTGAGTTTGAATCTCTGCTAAAACAATGCTCCTTTATCAGCCCTGCCACAAAGGCTTGGACCTGGCTTGGTCCAAGCTCTGTACAGTTTCCATGCAAAGCACTCGGATGTGCCTTTTAATATTTTAGTTAAGGACAGATTCACTTTTAATACTTACCAGGTTGGAAATTCTCCCTCGCAGAATAAAAGCAGAAGGCCAAAACCAGTCCCAAAAAAGGAATGAGAATCCTTTGCAACCGACCCATCCCTGGAAATTGAGCATGAAAGAGAACGGAGGAAAAAAACCTCTGCAGAGCTGCTCCCGAAGGAGGCAGCAGTGCCAATCTTTCAAAACCTGTTGCGAAGGAATTGCAACTTCCAGAGCACTGAAAAATCGCAGTGGGGTTGTTAAGCGAAGCAAAACCTTTGATCTGCTCCCCACTGGAGCCGGGGAGCCTCGGCCTAACTGGTGGTGCTGCTCCGAGCTCTGCCCGGCTCTTTTCATATTTCCTGTCCCTAAGATAAAATGCAGAATTTCGCACAACACCCTGGAAGAGGTGTGTCTTTGCCGAACAGCATCAAGTTTCACTCACAGAACATCAGAGGCAGCCCAGTGCAGGTGGCTGAAGCTCCTCTTTTATTCCCACTGGTGCTGGGCGCGGGCGGGTCCGACCGTGGGGGGACAGGCATGGGGACAGCCACCGGGACCCCCTGCCCGGGGCGTCACTGCGCTGCGACCCCGCAGGGTGTCCCCGTACCCAACAGCTCAGAAAAGGCTTTGCTTTGCTGAGACGAGGTTTGCTGCTGAGCTCCCTCCCGCTTGGAGTATTGCAGGAGCTTCGCAGCTTCCTCCTTACTTGTGAGTGAATGTAGTCCAAGGAAAAAACACGTAGCGTCCGCTGTCGTGCTGTGTCCGGGCAGCAGCAGGTTTGATGTCAGCGATCTTGCGTAATAGGATTATATCATGCTCTAGTGTGGGTCCAGCGCTGGGATCTGCCTCGCAGAGTGCTGGTACCTGTGGTGCTAGGTGGGGACGGGGGCTGAGCCTGCCAGGCTCTATCCCGTGCTGCTCTTTCCCGGCCTGGGGAAGCTGCGATAACTGGGGCCAGTGCCTCGCTGGCAGTGCCAGAGCTGCAGCAGGGTCTGATCCATGCAGGCACACTGGATGCAGGTAGTTTTTATTCCTCACAGACCCCTACACCATAAGGAACCAGAAAGAATTACTAAAAGATTAATATATATATATATATTAGAGATTTAAAATAAAGATGGTTTAATTTAATAACATAGCAGAGCAGAGGGGCTCTCAGGTATTGATCCTGCTATAATATGTCTCTAAAATCTTATTTATGCCTTTCTACTTCAGTCTCTTCTTACCCTCTGGTAGTAAGCACTTATCCCACCTCTGGTCAGATAACAGCACTATAGTAACTCTGCCTTTTCCCAAGTCCTGCAGCTTTGAACTTGAGCCATGATCATGGGGCAGCCATTTCATTCCTTGGCTTGAAAACAACGAGCCAGTTAGCCCTCCCTCGGCCGAGATCTGTGTTGCGGGCAAGGAGAGAGGCTCTTTTAACATGATGTTTTTTATTTCTGGCATTAGGATGTTGCATGGGTGGAGGGGTGTGCGTGGATGCTGTTGTGGCCTGGGAGGACTGGGGGGGGGGAGGCGTGGTGGCCCTCGAGCCCCCAGCCAGGGCTGTTCTTCACTGCTGCTGCCTGCGTGGATTTCCTCCTCGCTGCCTGTCACCTGGCCAGGCGCTGTGGCTCCTCACTCCCACTCGAAGCTTTTTCTGGGTTTGTTTTGCTCTATGCAACTTAAGAACTTGTTTTTAACCTCTTCTTCAGGGTGGGGAGTGCAGAAAGGGAGAGGAGGGCAGGAAGAGGCGAATGCGGAGAAATATTTTCTGATCCGAGTGACTGAACTCAGCCCACAAGGCTGGTCCTGACCCCACTGCTGCCAAACCTTCCCAGCTTTACAGGTAGAGGCCGGCAGCGTGCCTGGTGAGATGGAGCACTGGTGGAGGGGGAAGCAGCCTTTGATCTGAAACAGCTTCACCCAAATTATCCTGGACACCTTCCCCCTGCTGCAAGTCGCTTTGGCATCGCTCACCTGTTTGCAGCCGTGTTTTCCACGGCACGGTGCTTAGCATTGTGCTAACTGCTCTGCACACGGGAGGTTCTCCATTTAGTGCTGCCTGGAGCTCACTTGGAGGAAATGAAGGCACGAAGAAGCTTGTTCCAACAAAAACTGGCGGAGCAGCAAAGGGCAGCTGCTGGAGGGTCCCTGCCGTGCACGGC
Source organism: Oxyura jamaicensis (assembly GCF_011077185.1). NCBI lineage: Eukaryota > Metazoa > Chordata > Aves > Anseriformes > Anatidae > Oxyura > Oxyura jamaicensis. The sequence goes on along the minus strand of NC_048918.1, from coordinate 5,357,061 downwards.
AGCGAGGCGCGTTGGGGAAGGAGAGTTTCAGGGGCAGGGCTGGGGGTTAGGCAGGCTCATGCATGCAGCTCAGGAACTCAAAAGCACTTGGCAGAACTTGGAATACCACATTTTTTTTTTTTCTCTTTTGAGTGATATTTGGCTTTTTTTAACCCATTATCAAATCTTTGTTAATTGCAGATGATTTTCCCGTTCTTCCCACCTTGCTTTCCTTTATCATGTAGACGTTAAAACATTATTTCTCACACCTAGCTCTCCAGTACTTTATCACAAGAGTAAGTCTATTTCCTTTCCTTATAAGAGGGATATCGCCGTTACAGAGGGTTACCCTCGGTTATGCTCACACTGGGGCTGTGGGCATGGCAATGTGATGCTGTCGTGTTGCAGCAGGTCGGTGTGTGTCTTGGCACGGTGCAGGCAGCCTCGTGGAGCCTCCTGGGCACGGTGTACGGGCAGTGCCCACGTCCTGCAACTGCTGTCGCTGCCGCAGCACCGCTCCTGAGAAGTGTGCTCTCAGCTCCCAAGGGAGGCGTGCGATGATTGTAGGACAGAGTTGGGTTTGACAGAGTGTTTGTACTCACTACAAGTTTAGGGAAAATACTGTGATGTTTAAGCCATTCCTAAGCACTACATTTATTTTTTCCTGTGTGACCAAATCAGGAATTGCTGCCTTGACATGTTATTGTTGGTACCATGGCTGTGGCTGTCTTGGGTCTTGGCCACTCTCCATGTTCCCAATGCCCTTGGTGTTGGGTGGGAGAGGCTGATGTGCTTATCTGGGCCCCTAAATTTAGCCTGGCAGCTTTTGAAACATCCATTGCCTACGAATAGCAAGCCACGACTCTAAAGGCATTCAGCTCACGTCCTTGAAGCAATTGGCTTGGGTGGGAGGGCTGCTGCATTTTTGGTGCTCGTGTTATTGAAGGCCTGGGCAATGGCTCAAAGCTGACATCAGATCTCTGAAGATGTGCTGCAGGGAGGACAGAGACAAATATGTATCAGTTCTTATGCCAGCTGCTATTTTCCTTAGGATTTAGTGCATCAGGAAAACTACATATTTACAGGTTGGATTAAACTGCATTCAGACAATTTCTAAAAGAAACAGAAAAACAGAAATCAACCTCAGGTGGCTTCAGCAACATGCAGCACACCTTAGGCAACGTGTGGCTCTCCTCAAGAGCTTATCCCTCAGTACTTTGGTTTAACTTGGTCTTAAATGCCCCACATGTTCCTATGCTGTGGCTCACCTCAGAAGTCCTCACTAGCACTGACTGTACAGCTTACATATCCCACCTGGTCACTCCCTGGTTTATCCCAGCTTTTATGACTGTGATTTCCCTCTGCAATTCACAGCTGGGGCTTTTGGAGCAGCTCTGCTGTGCTTCGCTGCCAGGGTGTGTGGATGCATTTTGCCAACTGCACGTGGTTTTTGCATGTGTTATCGGGAGGGTTTAGTACCATTTTTCTGTTGTCAGCGTTGGGGTGTGGGTGTTCAGGGTCTCAGGAGATGGGGCTGGGCAGCAGGCTGGTTTGGAGATGTTTGCTGCGGTTTAAAGACCAGGAAGTCTGCTGAAGCATTTTAATCTACTCCATTTGGCAAGCCTGCCATTCATCATAAAGTGATGTTAAATGGATTACTAATCTCCTGTATGCATGGAGTTTGTCACTGTGTGGCGTAAATGGGCCTTTTTGTGGTCACTGTGGTAAAATCAGCCATTGCATCTAATCAGCTGCCCTGCCAAGAGGCAGTCCTGTCTGAAATCCGAGGCAAGCTGTTGTGGAAGTGGTAACGCACAGGCTTGACCCCGCAGATTGACCCATAAGGCAACGTGTGCCGGGCAATGGCCTCAGCCCTCACAGGACGTCAGGAGGCAGATCGCCTTCAGCAAGGCATGGCTTTACCGAGTTGGCTCCAGAACTGCCGGCACGGTGCGGCGGTTTAGCTGTCTAATCCCATTAGCTGTCTTAGGAGGAGCTATTTTGATTGTTCCACAAACCTCTTTGCTTTAAGCTCATAAACCCCGTGACTGGATAACGGTGGAGAGGAGGCGAGGGCAGCATGATGCTGGCAGAACGCAGCGGGCAGTGTGCGCGGCATGACCACACTGCCCGGGGCCACCGTGGGTGGGCTCGCCCTGAGCGTCCTCGCTGCCCCTGGCCTCGCAAGCTGGGCCCCCATAACCCCATTTCTTAAATTCTCCCTTTCCTTTAGGGCAGGTTGAGAGACCGGTACCTTGTTGGGAAGGGCTGATCAGCGTGTGATTGTCAGAGCTTGCAGCTGACTGGGACAAAAAAGCAATTCTCATCGCAGTCTAATCCATTTTAATAGCTCTGCTTGCCACAGCAAAGAGGTTTCTGCATTACAGAAATGTGTGAGAACTGAGACCTGGCAGCATTGCCATGCCTGACACAACCATAGGCATTTATTTAGGTCCCTGGCTTGTCATGCAGCACAGGGCCTCAGCTCTGCTGAGCCTGGCTCTGAGCTAGGGCGCTTGGCCTGTGGCCGCCATCAAACCTCAGCTCTCCATTCTGTTTGCTTTGACATTTCCACCGGTGTCAATGAGGTGTTGGGTCATTCGGCTTTGCCAGAGACTAAAGTGCTTGGTAAAGGCCTAAATCAATCATTATCAAAGGATGTTTTAAGTTACTCTGCTCTTCTTTCCCCTTGAGGGAAAGGTACCTTACACTTGGTTCAAAGCCCAAAAAGAGTTCTTTCATGGGCTTAATGGGATTTCTCCTCCACAAAGTGCTACTGTTGTTTGTGTTCATTTGTTTTGACTGAAATATTAATCAGCAAAATGATTTGCATGGTTATATATTATGAAAAATGTATGAAATTAAGGGAACTTCAGCTATGCTCTTAGATTTTTGGATTCTGACCCTCTACGAGGAGCTCTATACTTGGCATTGGTGTCAGGCAGCACTGCTTCATTTTCCATAACCTCATGCTGTTTGTAACAATTGTTTTGCTTTTACAGAATCACAGAATCACAGAATAGTTTAGGTTGGAAGAGACCTCCAAGATCACGGAGTCCGACCTCTGACCTAACACTAACAAGTCCTCCACTAAACCATATCCCTAAGCTCTACATCTAAACGTCTTTTAAAGACCTCCGGGAATGGTGACTCAACCACTTCCCTGGGCAGCCTATTCCAGTGACTAACAAACCGTTCAGTAAAGAAGTTCTTCCTAATATCCAACCTAAACCTCCCTTGGCGCAACTTTAGCCCATTCCCCCTCGTCCTGTCACCAGGCACGTGGGAGAATAGACCAACCGCCACCTCGCTACAGCCTCCCTTCAGGTACCTGTAGAGTGCGATAAGGTCGCCCCTGAGCCTCCTCTTCTCCAGGCTAAACAGTCCCAGCTCCCTCAGCCGCTCCTCGTAAGACTTGTTCTCCAGAACCTTCAGCAGCTTCGTAGCCCTTCTCTGGACTCGCCCAAGCACCTCCATGTCCTTCTTGTAGTGACGGGCCCAAAACTGAACGCAGTACTCGAGGTGCGGCCTCCCCAGAGCCGAGTACAGGGGGACAATCACTTCCCTGGACCTGCTGGCCACGCTGTTTCTAATGCAAGCCAGGATGCTGTTGGCCTTCTTGGCCGCCTGAGCACACTGCTGGCTCATATTCAGCTGACTGTCAACCACTACTCCCAGGTCCTTCTCTGCCAGGCAGCTTTCTAACCACACATCTCCCAGCCTGTAGCTCTGTTTGGGGTTGTTGGGACCCAGGTGCAGGACCCGGCACTTGGCCTTGTTGAACTTCATATTGTTGGCCTTGGCCCATCGGTCCAGCCTATCCAGATCCTCCTGCAGAGCCTTCCTACCCTCGAGCAGATCAACACACGCATCTAACTTGGTGTCATCTGCAAACTCGGTACTGGTGGGTTGGTCTCCCAGATTCTGGGCAGGGTATATGGTGTGCCCCTGTCCCCGCCCCACTGGCTCTGCCTTTGCCATTGAACCAATAAAGAGGGATTTTTCCCTCCCACTTCTGACTGCCAGGGATTGTTTCTCTTCCCTGTGTTTTGTAGCATGGTTAGGATCTTTCAGCTGTAGCTGTCTGGAGAGTTTAATTTACATGGCATAGTGAGAATCTGATATGTTCAAAACTAAGCCCAGGAAAGATTTTAAATAGGTGGAAGTCCTCTAATGATCCTGGCAGTGCTCTGGGTGCAGCCCTGAGGCTTTTTTCCCTGTTTCCACCTGCTTCAGGCTGACTGTGCCATCATGTCTGCCTATGCTGCAGCTTCTCTAGCTGTGACATGCCTGTCATAGTGGAACCTAATACTATTTTCCACGATCAGGTGTCAGTGACAAGCTTGTGAAGGAGCCCAGTAAGAGATCTCATGGCAGAGACAGGAATCTGTGCCATCAAACTCAGATAACCCCAAGAAGGTGAAACACCCACCTCTAACTTTGGGAATGTCTCTGTCACACAAGGCCACCTCCTCCCCACCCCCTGCTGACCCATTTTTGGAAGGGAGCAGCTGCTGGAGTTGCAAAACCCCGACCCCTCTGCCCCAGAGCAGCCACACCAAGGGATGGAGCTCCATTGAGCAGGTCTGGTTACTGCCCGCCACTGTTCAGCGAGGGGGGGGGCAGAGGCTTCTGCAGAGTTGCAAGTGAAACCCATTTGCAAATCCGTAAGAGGAGAGTTTGAAATGAACACAGCTAGAGAGCATTGGTACCATATAAAATATTTATTGATTTTGCAAAATGTTGTAAAATGCATCTGTAATAAAAATAAGAAACCATGCTGTGCATCTTGCACATTTTTATACCAACAAAAGGTATTTTTTCCTACTGCTGCACAGCAGCAAATTATAACCGTTCGTTTCTTTCAAGTCTTACACTTGCAGTCTTCCTCGTTCAGCCAAACCTTCGCTCTTCTTACTGGAACCACCACCAGGTACAACAGGACAGCAGAGTCTCTTGTGCTTGGTTGCTCAGCAGACACCTCTTGGGCTTTGGGGCTCTTAGGAGGCGTGCTGCCTGGTGACCAGGGCCCGCTGCATCACCACCGGCTTCTTGCTCTTTTCCAAGATCAAATCCTCCTGTTTCTGAGGAAGTGTTTGCCCTTGTGTTGGGGCAGGTTTCTTCTCCTCCTCCTCCAGCCTCCCTTCGGAGGTGAAAGGACTGCACACTGCCTCCACCAGACCAATGACCACACCGAAGAAGGCCAGCATGCTGCCCAGCATGTACAGCTTGACCATTTTCCTGTTGGGCTTCTGGCTGAGCAGTTCTTTGGCAAAGGGGATCAGCTCATGCATGGTTTCCATTTTTTTTTTTTTTTTCCCCAGCAGGTTTGGAAGATGTCAGTTCTACAGGGGAAGAGCGAGGGAGAGGCATGTTAGTTAAATCCAGCGGCTTTCTCCAGCAGTGTCACAGCAATCCCCTTGGCCCCCGCTCCCTGCAACCATCCCCGGCCACGTGTACGTGAGGAATGTTAATTTCTGCTAGAGGAGAACGCAGCCGGCGGAGGAGCCCCATGGCTCAGCAGATGCTCGGGGCTGCGGCAAGGGGGGAGTCCCCGCAGCGTCCCCCCGCGTCCCCCCGGGCTCCCCCTTACCAGAGGCGGCTGCTGCAGGGCCGGGACAGGGGCGGTGAGCGCTGCGGGCTGCCTCGGCTTGGCTCGGCTCTGCTGGTCTGGCCGCGGCTCAGCTCTGCAGCTGCTGCCGGCTGCCCGCTGCCCCCGCCTTATATCGCCGCCGGGGCGGGCGGGGCCGAAGCGGGGGGGGGGGTCGGGCACGCCGCGAGCACGCCGCTAGCACGGGTCCCCCGGTGCCCCCCCTGGCCGGCCGCAGGACCCGGGCCAGCCCCCGGCAGTCCCCCGGGGCCGCTTGGCAGCGGGGCTGGAGCGAGCCCCGGGCGGCCGCTGGGAGCCGTGCTGCGGGCGGTAGCGGGCGGCGCGGGGGGGTGCGAGGGGACAGAGAGCTTGTGGGCAGCTCACGAGCGGGGTGCTGGGGTGGGGGGCTCGGGGCTGGGCTTCTCTCAGCTGGTGGGGTCAGCAAAACTTCATGTCTTCTTGCTGCCCGTTCTCACAGAGAAGTAGGTAAAACACGTCTCGGTGAGGCACAGCAGAGGTGTTACGGTGTGAAGGTATTTGTTAAAGGCTTCATGCACGGCTGGTGGCAAAGGGAACCATAAGCTGCTGGATGCAGCGTGGGACAGCACCTTAGTTTGTTGGGAATCGGAGTAACTGGAAATGACCCCCGCAGTGCAAGCTCCGGGCTGCCTGTTAGATCACATTGTCACTTCCCTGTGTTTGATGCTGAAACTCCGTAACACCCCATTGTAATCTTAACTCCCTTATGATTCACAAAATGGACAGCGTATTTCCTTTTTGGGGAGAAAAGAGCTCAGCACTGTCACACTTCTTCCCTGGCTCACTGCCCAAGAGCATTGCATCAATAACATACAGCGCGTTGCATCATCTGCGCCGCTGCCCCTCTGCTGCCGGCTCTGTCAGTGCACATATGCGTGTACCAGGAGAGCTGCGTACACCTCAGCTGCTGCTGACTTTAGCTACAGCCATAGGGAGCTGCTGGGACCGACAACTTCTGAATTTGTAGGGTCTGGACAGGCTTCCCACCCGATCAGTACGGCTGAAATGCTGGGGGTTTCTCTACTAGGGCAGCATATAGAAATGTATGCAGTGCGAGCTGATGCACAGGGCTGGTGGTGTCTGTGGAGAGAGGTGAAGCCCAGAGGGAGCCTTGGTGAACAATGCTCTGAAGGAGACTGCTGGCTCCCCTGGGTCTCCTCCAGGGTGGCCAGGCGGCCACAAGCCCTGGTGAGGCTCAGCCCCACAAGGACCAAAGCGGGGCTCATCCTGCAAGCAGCAGGGGAAACGGGGGGACACTCCGCCTGCCTCCCCACAGCACATGGGAAGGAGGGATGGTGGTGCAGGGAGTGGGGGCTTGATGCCCCTGAGCTGGATTTTAGCACAGCCTGCCTGGGGGAGACCCCTCTGACATCTCCCTGCCCCTGCACCCAGCGTGGGTGGGACAAAGCCTGGGAGCCAGCGCTGGCTTTGTCTCTCTGGGGGGGAAAGAGGCACAGAGAGAACTTCAAGGAATTTGGGAATTCCTTGAGCTCGTGTTGGTTATCCATGTCACTTCTTTCCTTTCCTTTGAGGATCTAAACACCTTCCCTTCTGAAAAACTGCTAGAAGAGGCAATGTTGCCCAAATTATGCCCTAAAATCATTGGACTGGATCATGATAAAATGAACCTAAAGTCTGCCTTTTGTCAGGACTGCAATGCCAAGCTTCTGTTTGCAGTCCTCGTGCTGTTTTCCTCCCTTTCTCTCCTGGCACACCTGGGTACACGACTCACGGGCCATGTGAGGCTCAGCAGTGGTGGGAGGCGAATGCCTAGGATCCTCACAAAGGAAAGTGTTCATTAAATGTGTTGGCTTTTTTTTTTTTTTTTTTTTCTTCTTCTTCTTGATGAGCTCTTCCCTGGGCGCATGTGAGCCAGTGAGTCACCTCCTGCTCCTCACATTCTGCACGTAGTGGGGAGGCTGAAAGTTTCCCCGCAGTCACATGGGGTGGGGGAGCTTGCGCTGCAAGCAGGACTCCAAGGAACCTCTGCCAGTGAAAACCTGGGGTATTTTTTTCTTTTTGCAAGTTTTGAATGCACTTAGGAAATTGTATTGCGAGACTGGCTGTAAAAGTTGCTAAAGACTTGTCTATCCCTCCTTAGTGTCTTTTTTTTTTTTTTTCTTCTTTTTCTTAAAATAAAGTCCTTATCTTTTCTGCCAACTTGGCAGCAAAGGTTGCGGCCAATTCTTATATTTAAGCCACATTTTTCCCTTCTGCAGTGCCTTGAAAAATGAACATTGCAGAAAAGATAGCTGGAGGAGACAGCAATTAGACAGGGAAAGTTCAAGGTCACTGTTCCTGCAGCCAGGGCTGGCTGCCACAGTGTGAGATGTGGTCTCCCCTTCCAGCCTGGGCAAGCGGTGAGTGCTGCAAGCTGCTTGGGCCCTGCACAAACACCAGAAAGTGCCGAGCTGTGCAGGGTGTAATCCCAGAAACAAAGGTCAGCGTGAAGTGCTTGAATCATGACATTTTGCCCTAAAAATAAAAATTAAAAAAAAAAAAATGAAGCAAGATTTTCTTTGCCTCCTGAACCTTTTACTTGAAAGCCTCTTTTCCAACCAGCGGGCTAGAAAAGGAACTTTGTATTCATAAAATATAGATGGGGATGTCTGCAAGCACAGCGTACTAAGAGCTGGAGCTGCAAGGTGCGCGCAGTGCCTGGGATAGCATTGAGGGTTATCCAAGCAGCCAATAATTCCTCTGTGGCAAATGCCTCCTATGGCAGCACTCAAGTTGTGTTGATTTAACTAAATAATATTTAATTCAGTTGTGTTTTAAACTGGAGTAACAAAGTCTGTGCAGGCTCGTTGTGTGGACATTTAAATTGGATTAAGAATGGATAAAAGGATTAATGATTAACATTAAATTAGACTAATTTTAGCTGTTCCTAATCTTATTTAGGAGAGTCCACACGAGGCGGTTGTCAGGCTTAATTGCAATTTTGATTAAGCCGGGCATTATAGCTGGGAAAATGACAAGAGTTTAACGTCATCTGGAAGAAGAGCTCTGCCTGAATTCGCAAAGCGGCATAAGCACCCGAGGTTTAACCTAAATACTGGTGGCAGGGAGGTCGAGGTGTGTGATGGCTCGCCAGACGATGCCCCCGGCCTTGCACGTGCTGAGCTCGGCTGGAGCCACGTCGTGCCCAGCGCTGGAGCCACCAGCTCGGGTGAGGCTGTTCTGAAATGGCTGCCGCAGGACATGGGCTGTGCTGCCCGCGGCTGCTTCTGGGGAGCTCTGCCCACGTTGAAGCTGTGTCCTGCTGCTGCAGCTTGTGTTGCATGGGGATAATGATACTGATGCTCCTGGGGAGGCCCGGAGCTGCTGCAGGGGGTTGTGCTGGAGGGGCAATTCTGAATCCAAATACCATATTTTCATTTAATATAATTTACCTTGTAGAAGGGGTTCGAATGCAGTTAACAAAATGCTTTTGTGCAGGAACAGCGAGTCCGAGGGCTCCTGACCAGCTGTATGGCTGGCCACACTCCTGGGCTGGATGAGGCCCCCCTGCCCAGCTCTACTCACAGCTCCAGGCTTTGCAGAGCCACGGAGGTGACCTCTGGCTGTCAGTGAAACTTCCCAAAACGTAGCTTAGCATCATCCCTGTGTCTCAGCAGCAGCAGGGATGAGGTGGGAGGATTTGTTGCTGTATATTCCATGTGCCCGTGCCTGGACAAGGCTTGGGTGCTTCTGGACCCTGTGATGGGGGCTGAGCGGTGCTGGCGCGGCTTCGAGGGAGCTCTTGGAATTATTTTAACCCTCCTGCTGTTGATTGTTGTGGGCACAGGGCTGTGCTGAGGGTCCCTGCTGGCCAGCAGGGCTGGAAGCATAGGAACCTCCTCCCTGCTCCCCTGCCATGGCCCGAAAACGCTGCCTCCAAATCCTCCAGCCTGCAGCTGCCTGCTCTCCTAACGGGATGTTTTCTCGTTTAGACAACGGGGACATGACAAAAATAAAGATGTTCCCCTGCAATTATAGTTGTTTCAAACCTGCCAGTGGAAAGCAGGCAGGCTGCCCAGGCCCCTCTGTCTGCCCGCTATTGCGCCCGCAGCCACAGAGCAGGAGCGTGGAGGGGCAGCAGGCCGCAGGCTGGGCCCGAGGGCACTGCGCCCTGCATCAAGCCCCTGGGGTAACCCCATTTAGACCTAAACTAGGTCAACGATTTTTCAGTTCAAAGTTTTATTTGATTTCAAAGCAGGCGTAGGGGTTTGGGGAGATGAGCTGGAATTGCATTAGAAATTCCTGAAATGCTTTCAGAAGAAGATGACAATTAGCAAAGGTGGTGTTTTAGCTCATCTGCATGTGCCATAGTGAGGAGGTGGTTTGCTGGCCGGGTTTGATTAAAATAGGAAATGGAAAGATTCTGTGGAGGAAACATCATTTTGTTACTGAAGTCAGTGGAGACAGCTGCCCAAAAGCTGTGACACTGACAGTGTTTCTTACCCCTGAACAGACTTTTCCTAATTTTCTTCTTATGTAGCTCCAGTGCTATAGAGTTATACTAAGTTAGTGTCCTTTTTCCTGTAATGGAGGTTTTATGTTTCAAGAGATTAAGTGTCCTTACAAGCAGTGCTCTGTCCCTGATTTCCAGTTACTTTTGTGTTCCTCTGAGCTCAGCAGAGAGGAGACTTAAAGTAATTGAAGGCAGCCATTCAGGGCTGGTCAGTGCTTGCTAATGGGTGTCACGCCTCGACTACTGGATCAAAAGCTGCTGAATTCGGATGGTGTCCCTGGAAAAGCTCCCAACAGACTAAGGCACCTGTGTGCCTTTCACCCCAACAGACAGCAAACATAGGAGGGAGGAAACAAAACAAATCTACTCACACACGACTCACATCCTTTTCAGCTCTGGGAGCACTCACTGCCGGGTTCAGCACCTGGGGAGTATTTGCCCGCGGTGCCTCCCTCGTGTCATGGCTCATCCCACTCATCCTGCTCATCCCACTCATCCTGCCTTGGCACCCAGCTCTGAGCCCAGTGACCTGAAGGCACGTGGTGCTGGGCTCTGGTTGCCTGACAAGCTGGAGACCTTAATTTTAAAAGCAGGTGCTTCGTGTGTGTAGCTGTTATAGTGTGAACTTGTGATGCTGACCAATGTGCATGAGCTGCTCTTCCCACCCTCACAGGAAGGTGAGCTTTTAAACCACTGGCTGTTCTAAACACTGTGACCTCTTTCCACCTGAAATTTAAACCCAACCCAGTAGCATCTCTCTTGGTTGCTGCTGTTGTGGAAGGGACAGGGTTCTCTGTCGTGTGTCCCCTTCAGATCATTGCTGGCACTAGGACCTGCTGATGCCAGCCCATGCCATGGGTATAGGATCACGTGCAGTGGGGCTTTTCTGCCTCTGATGAGCACCTCTGGGACAGGATACACAAGCTGCAAGGCTGATCACACACACACCACAGAGCAGGATCTGAAATGATCCTGTCCACAGGAATGTCACTGAACATGAGGAGGCAGTGGCTCTGTGTGGTGCATCTCATCCGGAGGAGATGCTTTAAGCAATGGCCTTTTTTTTTTTTTTTTTTTTTTTTTTTTCCTCCTGTTTTCTGTAAAGGAGGCTGTTCCCACTCTTGTTCTTGTTTGAACTTGCAGAGTCTGGAATGCCAGGTGACTGCTCACCTTGTTTTGGCAAGCTGCTGGAACAGCCTGGAGGAGCAAAGGCTGGCTGAAGGTGGTTTGGAAAGCTCATTTGGAAAGCTTGTGGTTAAGGTAGCGTTTTCCAGGCCTACCTTTGTTTGCATTGGCGAATCGCAGCAGCCTGTGCTTTGCAGTAACCTGGGATGGAGTTTCATCATTTCGGAGCAGCCTGGGGCTCAGCACTGCTGGCTCTGGCACAGTCGGTGTGCAGTGTTGGTGGGCTTCCCAAGAGTTGTCACCATGCAGTGCCTCTGTTCTGCTGCTGCTGGGTCTGATTTACCTGGGGAGGAAAGTTTGGAGGGAACTGGTGGGAAGGTGAAGTGAACAGCTTGGCTCCATGGAGACTGGGGACAGCTCGGATGGGTCGGAGGGCAGTTGGTCCTCCCTGGCGTCAGCAGTGCAGTTTCTGAAGGAATGAGCATTAATTTGCTGACCTGCTTGGCTTAGTGCCCTCGGGTTTGACTTTACAACAGACCAAAGAGGCACTCAGCTGCAGGCGTTCAGCCAAGGCTCACAGGATTGCTGTGTCCATCACCCACAGCCTTGCCTGCCTGCAGTGTGCAGGGTGGTACTTGAGCTGGCTGCGCGTTTCCTCTTGCTTTCTCTGAAAATCACTCCAGTGTTTCTTTCCCCTTCCCCTGCTCAGCCGGCCGAGACAGGAGGAGGCATCTTACAGGAGGAGGCATCTTACAGGAGGAGGCA
>NC_048918.1:5303971-5345100 GCF_011077185.1 Oxyura jamaicensis | reverse complement strand
ACAGGAGGAGGCATCTTACAGGAGGAGGCATCTTACAGGAGGAGGCATCTTTGCAGCAGGCGCAGGAATGCAGCATTACCGCATTGCTGAGCGGTGGCTCAGCACGCCCAGCCCTGCTCCCTGCTCGCCAAGGCCGCGGGCACACCTAGGCAGAGGCGGATGCGGAACCAACACTTCACATTTTGTAGCCTTAGGGACAGTATTTTTTTCCAGCTCTGTTGTGTACCCTTTCTCTGAGCTCCGGAGCCTCAGTGCCCATGCTGCTCGGTGTGAGGACGGGCAGGTATGTAGCACCCACAGCACAGGCACAGGTGCATGGACCTGGAGTTGTCCTGCACGATCAGCTGAGCCCCCGGCAGCAGGGCAGGACGTGATGTTGGGGTTGAGTCAGTAAAGTAAATAGCAAAGACTCAGTGCAAGTTTTTTTCTGAGTATTGGCTTAGACCATAAAAACAGTTTGATAGAACGAGAGTCTGGGGGAGGTCCGCATGGCGTGGGGGATTTGGCAAGGTAAATGCGGAGCTTTCCACCTCTAGCTCCAGCTGCAGCACAGCATGTGAGCGGTGCTTGGGGGCACTGGGGGTGCTGTGAGCTGCTGGGCTGTGCTCCCCAGCACACACATGGAACAGCTGCCAGTTTAAACAGATGTTAGAAACTGGAAAAAAAAAAAAAAAAAGAGAGAAAAGAAATAACGGGGCAAGAAAAAGCCACTGGTGCTGCCTCATACGTGTTGCTGGCATAGTGAAAAAATAAACTTATGAGACTGTTTCCATTAATACTGATGTAAAGCAACGGTGACCACTGAGGTGTAAAGCATAAGAGAGGTCTGAGTGAGGTCTGAAGCAGGGAGACGGGCTGCAGTCATCAGCTGGGCGTGAAGCTATGGGTCTGGCTTTTCCATGGGCTCCCAAGGTGATACTGAAACCATCCTGGTTTGATAAATACAGAGTGCCTGTGGAAATCCTGGCACTTTTCTATGTTCCCAAATGAAAATTGTTTCTCAGAAAATTTGACTTCTTTAACTTTTTTTCACAGCTGGTTAGTTTATGGTATTACAATCTGTAGATAATGTAAACTGAGTTTGAGAATTGTTTTGTGCTTTGAGGAACTCTGCTGTTGGAGGCAGGAGAGGGTCTGTGAGCCCTGTACAGCCCCGTCTCTGTGCTCAAGGTCATCTGCAGGCTGAAGCCTGCTATGTGAATACACAGTGCAGTTGTAACTCACAGACATCCCTGATCGGGCTTTAAATTGCCAGGTTCAGGCACTGATAGTGGCGCTGCCCTGTTGTTGTGGGGCTGAGCCGCTACACAAACCCACAAAACCTGCCCTAGAGGGTGGGCGCCTCGCAGCCTTGGCACTGGAGTGAGTGGGTTTCAGGCAGCCTGGTGATGTCGGGCAGCTCCCACCCGAGCCCCAGGCACACCTCAGACATGTCCCATGGCTACAGGGATGTGTCCCGAGGTGCTCGCTGCCGGCTACCTGCACAGCCGCTTGTTCATGCTGCCGTCATCCCAGTCCCAAGTGACAGCTGTCTGCGGCGGTGTGCCCTGTCTGGGAGCTGTCCGGAGCTCCCTGGGAACTGGGTGGGGATGCCTGCAGATGCCTGAATCACGCCTTTATCGTTACTACACCCACAGGCACCTCTCTCCCAGGTGAGGCAGCCATCTGTTAAAAACCGAGGGAGGACGGAGGCAGTGCTCAGAGGCTGCTGCGATTGTGGATCAGCTGCAGGTAGTGCTGGGGAGAGCCCTTGCTGGCAGCCAGGTACGTGGGGACACCAACAGGACTGGGGACATCGTGGGGACTGGGAACGGGGCTCCTAGTGGCAGGGGAAGCTTCTCAATGCAAGAGGGTGCTGGTGGCTGCTTCCCGCATGCTGTCCTGTGGGGCTCCCTGCAGAAACCCTGCGGCATGCACTTCTCTGCAGCATTTCTGCAAGACCAAGGCTCCCGACCATCGGGTGCTTTGATCTGGAAGCATGACAAGGGGCTGGAGGACAAAGCACAGGGCAGGGCGGCTGCCGGGCTCATTGCCGCATTGTGCCTGGCAATGCTGGCACTGCTCCCTGCCCGCTGTGGTGGCTGTGCTGGGTCTGCGGCTCCTTGAGGTCCCCGGGAGCCCGGCAGGCAGAAATCAGCTCTGCCAGGGGCGAGGGGCTGTGCTTGCCTCTGTGGTTCACCTCGGCAATACCATAAAGATCCAAAGATAGCGTCAGGGTGAGAGGGCTGTCTTTGCACAGCTTGGGAGGATCCTGGGTGTGCTTCATGAGTCCGAAGAGAAGCCGGGATTCTTTGTGCAGGTTTGTTTTGCTGCACAGTCTGAGGGGCTGATCTTCCTCTGTTATTCCTGATTATCACCCATGCTGCTGTGTTGTAGACCAATTAAAATTACCTCACCATAGAAAAATACGGAATGTGAAGGACCCAGGCAGAGGTTTAAGCTGACATTTTCTGCTCGTTTTTGCTTATGCTGCATATTCCTCCTTAGGTGTGTCGTCGTCCTTGCCAGTATGCAGTCTCGCTGCCAGCTTTGGCCATGGGCATTATTTGTCCTCCTGGGTAAGGCTTGCCATACAGTGTTTCTAGAAAAATGAGGGAAAGCTGACTAAATGTTTGCTGCCTATTGGAAATGACCTTTCTCTTTTAATTGGGGCTGTATATGAGTAATGCAGTGAGTTATATTGCCTAGAGCCTCCATGTGTACCATGATTTAAGTGAGGTGGGTTTATGTATGGCTAAACTTCTTGCTAAGGGAATTGGAAAATTAAGTTTATTGATCAGAAGTGAATAATAGGAAGTATATGAGGCTAATAAATGCTGCTAGAGTAAGCATTGTATTAGTAGCAGTATTGTGGCAGCAACTGGTGTTCAATAACAGTGCTGGTCCTTTGGCAAAAGGCTTTTGTATGACCTGAGCATCCTGCTCTAGGGGTCTGGAGGAAAATGGGGAAAACAAGGCCAGGCTGTTCAGTGCAATGGGCAGGGAACTGAGCATCCCTGAAACCCAAACACTGGGGATTTTGGGTAGGCGTCACGTCAAGGAAGAGTTTCAGAAGTAATAGCTCACAGAAGGTGTTTTAAGTGCTTTGTACTGTTTTAAACAAAGGCAATTCAGGGGCAAAATACCCTTGTCCTTTTTGGTGTGCACATTTGTGGCTTTGACCCATGCACAACCTGGGAGCTGATATGTTGTGGGAAGTGGCAGGGTTGCTGGTTGATGACCGTGTGCCACCCTGCCCCAGCCCCAAGTCCTCTCCTGCTGTTCCAGCCTCCCTGCGGCTGCTGGGCGCGCAGCATGACTGCTCCCGAGGTGCCTGCTACCCCCCCGGGGGGGACCTCCTGCTGGGACGAGTCCAGCACCTGCGAGCCTCCTCCACCTGTGGCCTCACCAAGCCCGAGACATACTGCACGCCCCACGGAGAGGTACGTGCTCCTCCCTCCTCCGTGCTCCTGAGCCCTGCGCACGGATGCTAATGCCTTTACCCATCTGTCCTGCCCTTTACAATGATGTCTTTAACCTACTTCAGGTATTATTCCCCTCCCAGTCTTGTTGGTCACTGCACAGTCTGTTGTGCCCCTCCAGCTCCGTTGTCCTCCTCTGCCCCATTGTTAGAGCAGAAGAGCTGAGTGTGGCTCATGGGAAGGGGCTGCGAAGGGGCCAAAAAGGAAGCTTTTGCATCCAAAAAATCCCAAGCCTTCTGATCCCTAGCCTTTTCAGCTATAAACTAAACTCATATTTCAATTGTCAAAGTGGGAGCATTCCAGGTCTTTCACTGGAAAAGCTGCTGAGCTGAGCGGCTGTTTCCAATTCCTTGGCTGTGTGGGGGTAGGAAGTCGTGCTCAGGGGATAGCATTGCAGCCAGCTGCAGATTCCCAGGCTCCAAAGCCACCATCAGACTCAGAGTTTATGGATAATTCTGTAGCATTTTAAGCTCTGTGCTCTGCCAAGGGTGATGTCTGTGATGTGAACACTTCCTAAAGGCCTTCTGTGTTGGTCTGGAAATGCAGCTGCAGTGGGGGGAGCTCGGGAAGGAGCGGGTTCAGTGCAGGGCAGGCAAGAAGGGATTTGGGAGGGCGCTTGGAAGAGGTGCTCAAGAGGAAAGGAAATGGCAGACCTCCGTGAGGCTCTCTACAGTGAAATCCAGCTCAAGGGTTTCAGCTTTCTTCTGCTTTAATTCCCCATAAACCTGAAGGCCCAGGTGTGGCACAGAGCTGGCGGTGGTCTTGCTGGGCTGCAGACCTCCTGCTGTGTGCAGCTGGGAGCTGCTGCTTGGTGTGAAGCTGGGGCAGCTCGCTGGCCAGTGGGTGTGAGCATCACGTCCCCTGGCTCCTCTGCTGGTGCAGTGCCTGGCCTTTGTCAGGCCTGGGAGCTGCAGCCAGGCATCGCATCTGCTCAGGCTCCCAGTGGCTTCTTGGAGCTGCCTCGCTGCTCCCCGGGAGCAGGGCTGGTTGCTCGCCTCCTGGGCAGAGCACAGAACCCCCACTGCTTCTCAAGGGCGGGGAAGAAGGCAAGCAATTATTTCTGGTCCGACTTAATTTATTTTTTCTTCATGGTTTATGTTAATACTTGAGCAGAATTGCGTGTGTAATAACTACCAGGGTTAAAAGGATTTTGGAATAATTAACAGTGGTATGTTAATTTGGATTCACCACTTCTAGCTTTAGGGCCTTTGGGCACCTAGTGCCTACACATATGTGACGCTTTCCTTTACTGGAATTAGAGCCCCTCACTCCTGTTCTGATTTGCAGCTGTAATGGCTACTGCAAGTTATGGATATTCCAGCTCATACCTTAGCAGAAGGAGAAATCCTCATGTATTGAACACTTCACAATTTAAGCAAAAATTAATCCCCTGAACTCACTTTTTCCTTTTCCCATCCCATGAAAAGTAGGACATTTTATTTGTCGACTCTTCTGACTTCTTTTGTTACACGTCTCGCTCATGATTCAGTGCCAAATAGGTACAAATCTGGAGTCAGTTTTGCAATCTCAGCAGAGGGCATGGGATGAGGGGTTGCTCTGGCTGCTGATGCCCCCGTGCCAGCTGGCGGGTGTGAGCTGTCTGGCCCCGCCGCCAGCCCCGCGGCCCCTCGGGTGCTCTTTTGCAATCCTGCTGGGCCGCTCGCTGCGGGCACTGATCTCAGCCCCTGCTCCGTTGTCTGCTCTAGCATTCTGGCTCCAGATCCCTCTAACCTTTATACTTTGCACCACCGATTGCTCCATGCCTTGGCTGTGGGCTCAGACTAGCGAAAGCCAGGAGAGACTCGGTATGGCCATTTATAGCACAGGGACCTCGGCGATGATTAGAAAAGTGATGGGGGGTGGAAACCAGGCAGACCAATGGAAATCGCTTAGTGCTCAGGAAAAGGCTGTTCGAGTCAGTGGGGAAGCGAGGGGAAAATGGAAAATGAAAGAGAAAAATAGGTGGCCCTAGATTTGGAGTCCTAAAGGCACTGATGTATGTGGAAAGACTCCCAAGCGAGGTGTGATTCAAGGCCCGGTTAGCTTATCTCTGTGTTTAAATGCTAAGCATAGTGCTTTGATAGCAATATGGGCAGCTAACGCTGCCAGCTGTAGCCGAGGGAAGGTGTGGTGTGGTTTTCACACAGATTATCAGGTCCCTGGCCTGGCTGCCCCTTCTGAGGACAGTGCGAAGGCTTTGTGCTGCATTCGGCTCTGCAGCACCAGCGCCTTGGCTGGTTCATGCTGGGCAGGATTAATGCTTCTCAGGAGATGCTTCTGTCCCCTGGGCTCCTGCACTGCTTTCAGCTTGAGGACTTATTCAGAACTAGAAAATAGCTACAGACTTTTCTGGATGTTTTCTTAATTTGGAGGTATCCAAAGCACCTCCACATCACTGTGAAATCTTTTGTCAAAGAATAGGCAAGATCAGGAAAAAAATGGGTTTCCTTCTACTTGTGTTGCTGCTCTGCTTCCCACTACCTAGAGCAAAGCAGTTTGTGTCCATGTGGCAATTACGCGGGTCCTCACACCTTGACCCTGGGAAACTTTGGATATTAAAATGTTGTTTGCATAAGGTCAAGGAACAAGGTTTTCTGCCTTTTCTCACTTGCTTTTCATGGACATGTGGTGGATCTGAGCAATGAAGGGCGAGAATCACCTTGATCACTCCTCTTGCCGTGGCGATGTGAGGCTAGCTAGGTGAGGATGTGAGGTGACGGTCAGCAGACGAGCCTAATCCTTGCACGACTAGGTACAGGAGCGTGAGACCACCAGGCGGCTGCAGAGGTCTCCTCCTGGTGCTGGCTGGCAGGGCTGGTTGGTAGCATCTCTCCCCATTGTGTCTAAGCACTGAGTTGTGTTTGGCTGCTTCCAAAAATACAGGGCAAAATACATCTCTTTTGTGAGAAAATATGTGAAAATGTGTTTTATTCTAATGCTTCTGTCTGCCTTATTGATGTAGCCATCTGATGGCTACATCTGCTTGCCACCTACATGAGCCTGGCCTCGGTGCTGGCCATGCCATGCTGTCCGCTGGGTCCCTGTGCAGGATCCCTACGTGTGTTGGAACAGGGGAGCTCACACTAAAACACCCCTGTGCCCCCAGCTCGTTTGCTTTTTAGACCCCAGTCATGAATCAAACTCAAGTCTTTTGCACAGAGAAAAAGCATCCTCAGAACTGGGAAATGACTGTGGTCAGATGGGAATGCAGGGGGTCCCCCTGCTCAAAGCAGGGCTCCTAGTGTAGGGTGTTGCTTCATAATGTCAAGGGTTTGCACCGAATAATTTGTATTCCTGACCCGTCAGAGGTAGCACAGCAGCCATGGATTGCTGCCCTGTGCTTATCACATCCTGCTCTGGCATCCAGACACACCTCGTTCTTGGCTGCAGGAATGTGTCTCTACCTGCAGTGAATACAGAAGAAAAAGGCAATTTCCCACTTCTTTCCTCCTCCTCCATTCTCTGTATCTTTTTTTGCTACACAAGTGCAAATTGTCACATATGCTCTGAGACATCACGTCATCCCCTCGCAGACAAGCTGCAGAGGCAGCCGGGCCCCGTGCAGTATGGATTTGCAGACTGTCAACCTGGCAGGTTTTAAATAAAGCCTTTTTGAGGGGAGATGATGTGAGAACAGACTGGGTGAGGAAAACAGGCACCCACATGCTTGCTTTTAAGCAACAGGAATGAACTTCCTTTCCTTAAGCCTCAGGCATGGGATGTTTGTCCTGCTCCTGCCAGCTCTGTGATCACCTCTGAATTTGGTGGGTGCCAGTAAAACCAGCCGGGGAGACAGAGCTCTGTTCATGTTTTGAGCACGACCTCAGAGTACATGGTATCACTTCTGACCAGCCAAGCAAGGAGGTGGCGTGGGATGTTACGGCTAACACATCCACCTATGCTTCAAGCTGAAGCACGGTCCAGCTTTGCAGATCCAAATTGCTCACTGAGAAGTTTAACCACGATGACGTCCATTGGTAACCTCTACAGCATCTTCCCATGGGAAGCATATGGAGCACTAACTGCTCTGCTGGCCTGGGGTGGAAATGTTGTGCAGCTGGTGCTAGCAGGGAAGTCAAACGGGCTGGAAAACGGAATTGCATAACTCAGCTTTAACAGGTGTCCTTGTTCCTAACATAACTTCTTCTTGCTGCCAACCCTATTTTCAAATAATGCTCTGTCTCTTTGTATGCACACATATACATATGAATTCCTAACACCTTCCACACTGTCCCCAAATAAACCTGGAACAGCGATTACCGTCCCAGCGCGATACCGATCGTGCAAGACCCCACAAGGTCCCGTGTGGGAGGCAGCGTGCCAGGAGCCCGACTGACACAGTGCCTCTGGCTGACACGGGGCTGGGACAAGAACAGGACCTCCAAGGTCTCCACAGCGATTAAAGGTTTTAATTTCATGACTGGAGAGAGGCAGCTTCCCATATTTGCTGATAGGATTTATTTTGAGTTACGTGCTTCTGCCAGCAGGTTATGTTTCAAGGGCTCTCAACCCGTATTGAAATGGCAGCTGCAGCTACGTAAAATACTTTGGTCAGAGTCCATCAGCTTCGAATGGTTTGAGGTTTTCTGCCCCTGCATGTGTGGGGAGGGGAGGCACGGGAGGTGACTGGTTTACAAGGTCAGAGCAGGAGAGCAGCAAAACCCTGAGGCAGAGCCGCAGGGGAGCCTTCGCAGGTGGCGGTCACCTGCAGTCACATGGGTTGTTCCTCTCATGCAGCACATCATGCTCTGCATCCCAGTTTGCAGACTTGGTCTGTTTTTCCGTGTAATATGTGGACATCCACAACAGCTGGCTGTTCCTCGGCACAGATTATTTTTCCTCCACCATTTATTTCTAAAACACAAATCTGTTTATTCTCAACACGCTTTTACTCTCAGTTGACATTCTCATGAGCTACCTTTCATAAGGCTGCAATGAATTTCCTATATTCTCAGGACCTCTGAAGCCCAAATTTTGGGTGACTGTAAGGTTAGCATTGCAGCTTTGAGGTGCCAGAGGGCAGCTGGCAGTTTCCAAGCAGACCCACATTTTCTTTTGCTTTCCTATAGCCCTTTCCAGCCCTGCATCTGGTAGTTGCTAGAGCTCACGCCCCCACTTCGTGCTGCGGTAGCACTCGGTCTGGGGCCTTTGCTGTTTGGCAGGGAGGGGAGGAGAGACGGAGAGACGGGGCCAGGGGCTTGGTGGCCAAGCTTGGACCGTGCCCTCTGAATTTCCCTTTCTGCCACGTACTCCCACGGCCCTGATCTATTCCTGGCAAGCCCAGCTCAGATGAATCGACTGAGGCTGCTGCTGGGCTGGTGAAAATAAGGGGGAGAACTGGGGAAAGATGTGCTCCTGGAAACTCTCCCCTCAACCCGGAGCTGGAATGTCATTTTTAGTAATTCCCTCTGTCCCAAGGAACTTTGAGACACATAGTCACAGTCCGTAATAGTGAATTCTTGTGTTGTGCAATGCAGGAGTTTCATAATATGCTCAGAGTACATGAAATGAGTTTTGTTTCCAGTTTTAATTTTAGACTTAATAAAAATTGGGGGAGGGGGGTAACAACACTCTTTTCACACTCAGGTCTGTGGCTGTGGAGGAATTTTTTTGTTGTTGTAATTTCCCCCCCCCCTTGGCAGGGAGTGGAGCTGGGCCCCAGTGCTGTGGGGCTGGCAGCAGGCACAGCCTGTGCAGGGGTCTGGGATGTGCTGGGAGGGCCCCACAGATAAAGCAGGGAAACTGCAAATTGGCCAAGGGTTTTGCACCGAGCCCAGCCCCCAGGCTAGGCTGGGTGTGAGCTCCATCCTTGCTTAGCTCGGCATTCAATTGTGATTGCAGCTTTACGGCCAGCACTGCTTCGTAGCGGCTAGGATGTGTTTTTGTCTGTGGCCCTATGAATGGTCTTAATAAGTATGCATGAGTAACTCCTAATGAATAATTTAGCTGACATTGACCTTTCCCCTCGCAGAAAGCCTTCCTCCCCCTTGCTCTAATCACAGTCAGAACCGTTGTGAAGTTTAATCATTATTGGCAATTGTTCGCTAGATTATTTCTGTGGATAATTGCCCTAGCTTTCCTGACACTCTGCTGCTAGCAGTCATTATCTGAAATGAATTCTTCTGACTGGATCAGATAACGTTTCTGATTTTATTGGCAGAGCCAGGAGGAGTTGGTAAAGCCAGGGAAATTGCATGATTATATAGTCTGAAGTCTCTCTGTTTGCTTACTCTGCAATATTGTTATAAATATTGTAGTTAGCCAACTCCTGTTCTGGGATATTTATAGACAGAGAACATAAAGAGTGGAAAATATTATGGAAACAGATCAGTTTATGCTGAGGATCTTCTCCATGCCCAACGCAGTGCTGAGAGGCTCCTGGGCCTGGGCAGGGCGCTCAGCTCATGGGGTTGCTGGAAGCTGAACCCAAACCGCTCGGTGCCCAGGATCCCCCAGCTCTGCTGCACCCTTGGCCAGCACCCATGGATGGGGACAGGCGCGGCCCTGAGGGCAGCTCAGCACCCAGCACGGCACCCAGCAGTGCTGCTGTTCAGAACCAGCCCCAGCTCTGCATGGTTTTGTGTGGGAGCAAACAGGTAATTCTGGACAGTTGTCCTGTTAATTTTTCTTTAAGATAAAGAAAAAAAAAAAAAAGCGCTGATATGAATTGGAGTCCCTTTCTGTAGAAATAAGAGACTTGTCTGACTTAGATGATCCTAGCTCAGGAGTAAGGAAATACCTATAAACTGAACTTTCCATAGTTTAAAAGGGAAAACAGGAACCTTTGTCCCACCAGCTGCCTCTCCCAGACACAGATTTCTCCCCAAACCCAGTGTGTGTAGGATCATCAGCTGGAACCTGCTCATTTAAGTAGCAGATGGGGCAATTTTAGCGCTGAGAGGGGTGCAAAGCACTGCTTGTTGCCCACCACATGGCTCTGCTGCTGAAAGCCGATCTCATCAGTGGGGTCCCAGATACACCCATGCCTCCGGTGTCATCTCACGCCAACCCCGCGGCCCCAGCCCTCGCAGTGGGGTGTCGCGTTGCCATCCCAGTGACAGCTGCTGTGCCTGGTGCCAGGAGCTTCCCTCCTCTCCCACCAAACCCAGTTCCTCCAGGATGACCTTTTCACGCCATCCTAGCTGATCCTGACACTGCGGGCAAATGCAGTTCTTGATCTTCTCCGATTTCTCAGCTTTTGGGATGCATCAGAGTGAAATGCGTGCCCCACCCCTGCATTTGGGAGGCTACTTCACAGCTCTGGTGACTGACGACTTCAGTTTCCAGCCTAAATGATCCACATCATTTTTGCTTTTGGGACAACGCTGCCCTATGCAGCTCACCACCCACCTTGGTATGCAGCCCTGGGACCCTTTCCAGCGGGTGGCATCTGCTCTCTGTCCTCGTGGTGCCTGGCTGGAGGTGCCGAGCACCCTTCTCATGCTCTTCCCTGCCTTGATGGCCACTGTAGCTCAGTTCCGGGTGCTGCAGCCAAGGCCATCCCCTGTGGGTCTGCAGCAGGTTTGGCCATTGCCCGCGGCTGCACTGGCCCCTGGCACCTTCCCCTCCCCACCTTGGCTTCACCTGGAGGGTTCCCCCATGTCGTGGTGCCCTCACCCAGCCGATCTCCCTGCTTCATGCCCACCTCTCCCCTTGGCCAGGTTCTGGGCCTTTCCTGCTCTGTCCTGTCTCTTGCTCAATCTCCTTTCTGCCCCTTTCCGCATGTTTCTGAGCCCGCTCATGTGCCACATGCACCTGGCAGCCGTTCAGAAGCACCGGCATGGCGCGTTGCTTGGTTGGTCAAAAGCAGGGATTTGTTTGCTCCCCAGGGACCCTGTTTTCTCCAGTCCCCGTGTTCCCCGTGCCACATCTGTTTGCTCCTTGAATGACTTGCTTAAGTGAAGGGCTGAACTTTGAGCCACTCGACTTCCACCCGCTGACTTTTCACCCGCTGAGCTGTTTGCTGCCGCTTTGCTCGGAGGGGAGAGTGCAGAGGGGCCGAGCCCCGCGTAGGGTTTTGGATGCAAGAGAAAGGCCTTTCTGTTAGCCCAAACAAACAGCCCGCTCAGCCCTGTGCAAAAGGCATGCTGGTGCTGAAAAGCTGCACAGAGCTTTTTATCAAGAGCTCTCATTGTGGAAAACAGGAGGGTTGGTTGAAAAAGACGTTTTTTTTGGTGTTTTGACAAAAATATGTTTTAGTCAAAACAATTTTGGTTTTGTTTTTTAATTCTTAAATCCATGAGTTGCTTTTTTTAATTTTATTTTATGGGGAGTGAGGGCCAGTACTCTGGTCCTGGGCATCATTAGCCATGTTCCCCACGCCTCCCCTAGCTCGGCTCCATTGAGGCCACGCGCTCCTCGGTTCAGTCCCTGCTGCACTGGGCCCTTGTCCTGTGCCAGCGGGGCCTTTGTCGGGTCCGTGCCCGGCCAGGCTCCCACCCGCCCTTTCTCCTTCCAGTGGAACATGAGATGCTGCAGGTGCGACTCCCGGCTGCCGCACTCCCACAACGGGCACCGTGTCGCAAACGTGCTGTCCTCCGCCGGGCGCTCACGCTGGTGGCAGTCCCAGAGCGGTGAGTACCAGCCCCCAGCAGCAGCCAGGGCAGGCGTTGAGTTCAGTGGGATGGGGGAAAGAGGGAAATAGCTGGCTTAAATGGTTTGTTTTTTTGTCTGTAGCCTGCATCTCTGAAGCTGCCTTTTTGTGTCCGCAGGCATGGAGCTTGTCTATTTGCAGCTGGATCTGGATGAGAAGTTCCAGCTCAACAGCATCGTGCTTGACTTCAGGGTCTGTATGCAGGGGCCCAGCTCGTGGGGATGTCAGGGGTGACGGTGGATGGGCATTGCTGGCTCTCAGTGACACATGGGGATCTCGGTGCACGGCTCCCCCCAGGCTCCCGACAGGAAGCAGGCCAGCGATCGTGTCCCATTCCCCCTTTCCCCCATTCCCCTGCTGTTTGGGAGGAACAGAGCAGGGTGGTGGGCTCCCATCCTGCTGAAAAATCCTGTCCCCCAGCCCCATGTGGAAGCCAGCTGGGGGCATGGCCTTACAGATGTGCCTCTCCCCACTGCTGCAGTCGCCGCTGCCCACCGCGATGCTGATTGAGCGCTCCACCGACTTCGGCAAGACCTGGGAGGTGTACCAGTACCTGGCTTCCGACTGCGCCGCCGCCTTCCCCCATGTCCCCCGCGGCTCCCCTGAGAGCTGGGGAGACGCTCGGTGCCAGGCGCTGCAGGCCCAGCATGGGTACCCTGCGCACGGGGGCAAGGTGAGATCTGGGAGGGCTTGGGGGGCTGGGGAAGGGACCCAGGAGGTGCCAGAGCCCTGCAGCCTGACCCTGGGTCTGGGGAGGGTGGCCAGTGTGATGTCCTGGAAACACGTGGTGGCCCTGAAATCTGCAGGTATTGTACCTGGCGAGGGATGGAATCGGTGTCCATCCAGCACTGCTGAGGGGGAGCTCCTCTGAGAGGAAAGCCCTACTCTGTGTGCTGCGTCGGTTCCTGAAAAACCCTCTGGGGCCTTTTCCTTGCCCTAAGTGATGGCTCTGCAGAGGAGGCAGGTCTGGAGCACACACAGCCTCACTGCCCAGGGCAGGAAAGGACAGCACCCTGCTTTTCCTGTGCTTTAACTTTTTTTTTTTTTTTTTTTTTTTTTTTTTTTTTTTTTTTTTTTTCCCCCTTCTAAGGTGAAATTCAGTGTCCAAGACCTGGCATCTACCATTACTACCTCGTACAGCCAGGCCGTCAACAGTAAGCCAACAGCCTCTTTTATGTCTGGAAGGGAGGGAGGAGGCAGCTCGAGGCTATTCCGAGGTGCGATGGAGGGCGCAGAGCTGGGTTAGGCCCCGTCGGGGAGCAGCTCCTCTGCAGCTCCTCTGCGAGCGAGTCCCGGAGCTGCTGTGTGTCCAACGGCCGCCCTGGAACCTCTGACGTGTCGAGGAGCAGCTTTGAGTCTTTGCTGATGATTCAGCCACTCCTCTTTGTGCCGACACTGGCATCTCCGTTGCTCCAAGCCCTCCACGCGCATCGTGAGGCGCTTCTGCGGTGGTGCCTTGGTGCCTGCTGCCCCCTCACATCGCGTCTCTGTCCCCAACAGAGCTAGGACAATTCACCAACCTCAGAATCAACTTCACCCAGCTCCCACATGTCATGCGCCAGGGCTACCGCTCGCCCAGCACCTTCTACGCCGTGACAGAAATGCAGGTGCTGGGAAGCTGCTTCTGCAACGGCCACGCAGACCGCTGCGCCCCGTTGGGAGACCTCCATGCTGTGGTGAGCCTCATGATGGAGAAAAGCCTGGGGATGGTGCCATGGTGTCAGACCCTCCCTGAGCCCAGGGGGAAAACCAGGCTCCGTCACCCACCCAGGGGTATACTCAGGGGGCTGTTTGTAATGGGGGAACGGTGCCCAGTTTGCCTGCTGCAGTGGGGTGGTGGCTGTGGCACAGCAACCTCTGTTACGCCAGCACAAACCCACATCTTGTATGGGATGGAGGTAGAGGGTGTTTGTCCATGGGCAGGTGGTGGGATGGGAACTGCCCTGTTGCAGAGGGTGAGCAGCAGCACACCTCTGGTGCCGTGGTGGGGCTGCCTGGGTGCTGGAGCCCCGTCTCCACCTGGGGAGCTGGGCAGGATCAGGCCAGGTGCGGCACTGCTGGAAAGACAGCAGGGGAGCAAAGCTCTGACTTGAGCAGATGCTGCAGGTGAGGTGGGGTAAAGCCTGGTCTCTGCAGCAGGTCCACGGACGCTGCGAGTGCCAGCACAACACTGCCGGCCCCCACTGCGAGCGCTGCGCTGCCCTCTACAACGCCCGCCCGTGGGCCCCCGCGGAGGACAACGACCCCCACGAGTGTCAGCGTACGGTGACAGCTTTTCCCCTTTACTCCCCCTGAACACGGAACATCTCTGCAAAACGCAGAGTTCCTGGAGTGTTGGCACAGGCTGGGGCTGTGGCCAGGCGATACCAGGGGTGCACTCGTGCTCTCCCACTCTGCCCAGTGGGCCCCAGCTCCATACTGGGGCGCTTACTGGGTGCCAGTGCACCATGCAGGGGACTCGGGCACCCTCTAGTGACAGCGTGCCCTCCGGCTGCTGGAGGGTCTTGCACACTTCCAGCACCAGATGAGTTTTGGGGTTGTTTTAGGGTGCAACTGCAATGGCCACTCAACCTCGTGCCACTTCGACCCGGAGGTTTTCCGCAGCAGTGGCGGGGTGAGCGGCGGCGTCTGTGACAACTGCCAGCACAACACAGCGGGGAACAACTGCGAGCGCTGCCAAACTAACTATTTCCGCAACCAGCGGCAAGATCTTGCCCATCCTGAAGCCTGTCTGCGTGAGTGCCTGGTTAACCCCTCGTAATGCCCTCCCTGAGCCCCCTCTTACTCCCCGGGCTCCTCTGCCATGCCACTTCTCTCACGTTTCCAGCCTGCGAGTGCGACCCGGATGGCACAGTGCCGGGCTCCATCTGCGACCCGCTCTCAGGGCGCTGCGTCTGCAAGGAGAATGTGCAGGGCGAGCGCTGCCACCTCTGCAAGCCAGGCTTTGCCCAGCTGGCCCATGCCAACCCCCTGGGCTGCCGAAGTGAGTACACCCCGAGGCAGCCCCTGCTTCCCACCTGCCTCCGCCCTCGGCATCCTCAGCGGCTCTGAAACGGCCGTGCTTCCCAGCCAGCGCTGGTTTGGGGTTTCCAATACAAAGCCCTATTTACAAAAGCTTATAAAGCTCCTTGCTCGGGCTGCAGCCTGTCTCAGGCACACATTTGGCCACAAGCAGAGGGAAAGCAGAGCTCAAGGCTCGTGGGGGGCTGTGTCCCCTTCCTGAGCACCTCCCCGGGTGTGGGAAGCTGCGGGGATGCTGCGGGCGATGCCGTGCGGGCGAGCCGGGCTGTGCGCAGCAGAGGGCAGCCACGGCTCGGCCCCAGCACACCGAGCTGGGCTGGGGACACGGAGGACGCTCGGGCTGCTGAGCCTGGCTGCGAGGCTCGGTTGGCCCCGCGGTGCTAGATCCGGGACGAGTCCTTTGTGCTGTGCTGTGAAGGGCGAGGAAGGAGAACATGTCCTGGGCAGCAGCTTCCGAGCTTTGTGTGAAGCCGGGCTGCTGCTCAGGATTTTAATCCAAGGAAACCCTCCTTGTTTCAGGATGCTCCTGCAACGTGCTGGGAACACGGCAGGACATGCCCTGCGACGACGAGACGGGGCAGTGCTCCTGCCTGCCCAACGTGGTGGGCACAGACTGTGACCAGTGTGCGGCCGAGCACTGGGACATGGCGAGCGGCCGGGGCTGCCGGCCCTGTGACTGCCACCCCGGCGGCTCCCTCAGCACCCACTGCAACCAGGTACCACTGCCACCGTGCCCCGAGGAGCCTTGGGTTGTCACCAGCGGTCTCTGTGCACTGCTTTTCCTTTGGAAAAAAAATCAGCAGTATTTATTGTTGATATCCCTGCCTGTTTTCACACACGCACCTGTGAGCTCACTTTCTGTTTTCATTTCCACCTCTGCAAGCACTGCTCTGAGGGACCTTGGGGAAGGGGACGAAGGTGCCACTGCCAATGGGAGCCGTGTCCCTGCTGGGCAGCACCATGGCCCGGGATCGCTCAGAGCATCAAAAGCGCCTGTCCTGTGGCTCTGTCTGCCCCGTCCCACCTTTGGGAGCCTCCACAAAGGGGCAGTGTGCTTCCTAACACGTTCTGCTCTTGTTTTCCTCTTCCCATTTCCTAGAAACACTGACAGGGTATTCAGGAAAGTGAATGGAGGCAGTAATTATGAAGGCAAGATTAAGCCATTTTAAAAGGCCTGATATTTATTTAGCAAGGAAATCCTAATAAGAGATCTTCACACAGGCAAGGCAAGTTAATTATCCTCATTTGTAAATGCAAAGCGTATGTGTCACTTCAGTCTTAATAGACAGCTGGGAAAATTATAGAAATGTAAAAAAGCCATGACAAAATCTAAGAGCCAAAGATAGGTCCAAACAGTGCAGGGAGGAGACCTGAGCCCACAAACTGTTTGCTTGTGGGCGATTCCTTTGTCTTGGGAACAAAACCATTGCTTGGCTTTGCAGTGCCCGTGAGCGGAGGCTTTCTGCAGATCTGGCCCCACGGCTCCGTTCTTTGCTGAGCCTGTGGCCACATCCGAGGGCACGGGCGGAGGAGAGGAGTGACAGCAGGTGACAAAAACACTTCCTTCCATTTCGCCCCCTCTGTACTGGGGAGTAGCGCTCACTGCTTTGCCCCTGCATCCTCAGAGAAGCCATGTGAGGAACAAGCTGCTGCTTTTGCTTCAGGTGCTGCTTTTCCTCTGCTCTGCTTCATCCCTTTCCCTGGGCACCTCTCCCTGGCTGGGAACTCCAGGCTAGGCGTCCAGGGAGCTGAGCACTTCCTCTCCCGGGAAAACGCTCAGGGCTGGGTCTCCCTGACGGCTTTCTCCTTCCCCAGTTCACAGGACAGTGTTCGTGCAGAGAAGGCTTCACAGGGCGGACGTGCTCTGCCGCGCAGCAGGAGCAGGCCTGCCCAGACAGGCACTATGGAAATGTCAGGGTAGGGTGCACAGGTAGGGAGCATCAGTTTTATTTTGGCCTGGTGTTTCTTAGCACTGTGAAATCACGGCTATTCTGGAAGAGCAGCATCCAGCCCAAGTCCTGACATCATCATTTCCCATGCTATTTTACAAGAGACATTTTCTCTCTGGAGCAGCCCCCCCAGCCCATCCCTGTTGCCCTCCACGTGTCCCCTCCTGGCAGCTGGGGCAGGACTCTTGGTCAGGGGCTAGGCGAGCTGCCAGGCTGGGAGCTGCTCTGTTCCTCTGCCCCACCACTTCCGTCCCAGGCACTGTGGGGTTGGATGGACTGCACGTTGCGTTGGTGTCCAGTTAACAGGATCTGATTTATTTCCATTTTCCCCTTTCCATGGCCTTCACCCCCTCCTCTGCGCTTTCCATCCTCCAGAGTGCAACTGTGACTTCCAGGGCACGGAGGATGCGGGGTGTGACAAGTCCACGGGACGCTGCCTCTGCCGCCCGGGCGTCACTGGTCCCCGCTGTGACCAGTGCCAGCGGGACCACTGCAGCACCTACCCCACCTGCGAGCCCTGCCACCCCTGCTTCCACGCCTACGACAGTGACATCCAGCGCCTGCGCCTGCGCCTGCACCAGTCTGCCCTGAGCAACTCCAGCGTGCTGCTGCCCGGCGGCACCGGGGGCTCCCACCTGGGCCCCCGCCTCTCGCAGGCGGAGGGCACGGCGCAGCAGGCGCAGGGCATCCTCGGCCGCTCCCCCGGCACCGAGCAGAGCCTGGCCCAGGTGGGCAGCGCGCTCGCTGCCATCAGGTGAGGGACGAGGGATGTGCTGGCGGGTCCCTCCCGCAGCTGGGAGGAGGTGCTGGCTTCTCCGTGCATGCTGATGCCACTCCTTGCACCAAACTGCTGGGCAGCTTTGGCTGGCAGCAGTGTGCCTGGTCCCTGCGAGCCCACCCAGCGTGGGGAGCTGTAGCCCCGTGCCCCTCTCTGCTGGGGCCGGGAAGTGACTGCTCACCGTGTGCTCACAGCATCCTGGCATGAGAGGGCTCTGGTCTGTGCCTGAGGGTGTTTTTCTCTCTACTCAGATTCACATTTTCTACTTTTTCTTCCCCAGGGAGCAGATGCAAGGCATCAACCCCAACTTTCAATTGCTGGATGTGACTGCCTCTCTATCGAGCAAGCTCGAAGCCCTCAACAGCAGCCTGGTTATTATTAACAACCAGTATCAGAGCAAGAAGACCCAGTTTGAAACCAGCCGCAGCACAGATCTGTCAGGTACAGCGCTGCGGCTCTAAAATCTCTTAATTTGCAGCCGTTAATTTACCTCGATGTGACTGCGTGCCTGGTGGTTTCCCACCAGCCGGGTGGAGGAGATGAAGTTTTCAACCCTCTGTCAACCCAGGCACAGCAAACAGATCCTCCCTCCCTCCCTCCTTTCCACACGGGAGATGCTTTCAGCCCAGCCTCTCTCCACTGACCGATGATTTCGGGTTATTTGCTGTGGTGTCTGGGGCCAGGAGCTCGGCATGCAGACAGCACCCCTGTGTCCTGCTGGGGCCATGTCCCTCCCAGCCAGCTCAGCTCCTTGTGCCGGAGCACTGCCACTGCCACGGCCCGGTGGGGGACAGCAGAGGGGGTGTCACCAAGCCAGGGGGTGGCTGTGACAGTGGGGGCTGCGCACAGATGGAAGGGATGGAGAGTTGGGGAGGGGAGCCAGGCAGCGAGCTGTCAGGCACTTAGAAGAGCTAATTAAGCCCTGCAATGCTGCTGGTGGTAGGTGGCCATTAAATCCCTGCAGCAGCTAATTCTCTCCGAGTGCCTTGTTGTCTGCTGCCTCCCCCGTGCTGAGCTGCAGAGCGCGGCTGCTGCCCGCGGGGGTTTGCAGCCCGAGCAGGCACAGAGGTCTGCGCTCTAACCGCGGGACGGGGGCTGCCCGGGAGCGGTGGAAAGGGTTCAGGGGGACCCCCGTCCTGCCCCGGCCGAGCCCTTCTGTGCTGCGCAGAGCAAAGCCCAGCATCAGCGTGGGCATGGCTTTTGCTTTAGTTTTGTTTCAGTCCTTTAGCTCCGAACCAGAGGTTGGTCCTTCAGGAAAGCTCTGCAGCTCAGTGTGCAGGAATGGCTGAAAGGCATTTGGAAATAAAAGGAGCTTTTTATTTGTGCCTTAGTGACTAATCACTCTGGCTCTGTCCCCCTCCTCGCCGTGCACACATCCACTCGCAGGGTGTAGTCAATGCCTTCCTTTAGGTAGCTCTGCTGCATTTATGAGTCATGGAGGCATCCGTGTCATTTAGTGCTCTTATTCCTGCAGGAGCCTTCCAGACCATCAGGTCTGCTTACCAGACGTCTGCCAATGCCAGCGGCCTCGTTGCCGGCGCTGCCGCGCTGCTGGCCCACTCCAGGGAGAACCGCAGGAACGCCGCGGCGCTGGAGGGGGCGGCCGGCGCGCACAGCGCCAAGCTGCTGGCCCTCAGGGCCGAGGTGGCCGTGTCCCCCAACCTCACCCCTGCAGTGAACAAGGTGAAAGCACAACATAGGCTTCTGGCTGTGCATATCAGGTTGCCGAGGGGGCCTTGTCGTGCTCAGGAGGCAGAAATCTCACGCTGTGGTCAACCCACGCAGTGTGGCAGAGTGATGTCTTTGCTCAGAGGGACTCAGCCCAGTGGCATCCTGGCAAACTGCTGCTTTGGGACATCGGGGGAGAATTGTCTGAACATCCCTTGCCTAGGGAGAACAGATACTGAGTGTTCCCCTGCCCCCTCCCAGGCACGCGCCTTTTTCCTCCAAAGACTCACGTGTCAGTTCTCGTATCTCAAAGACCCACTTAATTTCTGGATAAGGTTTCTTTTCTTTCTCCTTCACTGCTTTGTTATTGCCATGGAGATCCATTTCAGTGCCTCCTAATGCACGGTTGCTGTGGAGACCACCAGCCTCCCCTCTCTGCTTTTCAGGGCACCAAAATGTTCCCAAGCCATCAGCCAGTGCTGGTTCTTGTGCTGGCTCTGGGCTTGCATGTGCCCCTGCTGCAGTGCCCCCTCCAGTGGGACACTTAGAAGATGCCAGGCAATTAAGGCCGTTGGTGTCAGGTCTTCTCATCCCGTTCTCTCTCTAAAAGCAAATTACAGCAGTTGGATGGGGTTCTCCTGCCACAAGGGGAAGAGTAGCTGTCCTGAGAGCTGATGAGATGTTTGCTCTGTCTTATGCTTTGTGAGCCATTGCCATCCCCACACCTAGCTCTGGTGCCCTTCGTGCATTTGGGCTGTGTGGCGTGCTCAGGGCTGGTGCTGGCAGCCGAGGTGCTTCGGCCACTGCCATCAAGTGGGCTGGCTCTGTCCATGTCCCCGAGTGAACTCCGGCTGCACAAGCCTGCCACGTTCCCCAGCTCCCTTGGTGAGAATCTGTGGAAATGTCGTCCCCGTGGCACAGCAGTTTGTCTCCGCGAGGTCTCACCCAGCCGGCTGGGTACCCTCAACACCCTGCTGCTCTCATCTCTCTCCAGATCTGTGGTGGCTTCCGAATGGAGAAGTGCACTCCTGCCCAGTGCGAGGGGCTGCTCTGCCTGCGAGACAATGGCACGGCCTGCGGGGCCGGCCTCTCCTGCCGCGGCGCCTTCCCACGGTCCGCTGGGGCCCTCGGCACGGCCACCAAGGCCTCCAGGGAGCTGGGCAGCCTGAGCGTGCGGCTGCGGGACATGGCGCAGCTGGTGAGTGCGGGTCCCAGTGGGGCAGCCCATGGCTTGTTCTTAGGCTTGGTCTTAGCTTCAGAAACACGGGAGTGTTTGAGCTCGAGATTTCTGCTGTCTCTGCCTCTCCTTAGTGGGTGGACCCAAGGAGGTGAGGTGTCCTGAGAGTGCCTCGCTTTGTATTTCCAGTCATGCAGGTGGTCTAGAAATGTCACAAGGAAGCCAGAGCCTGGCCTCCTTGTGGTTTTGGGATTAGCATGACATACGGGGTAGGGATCTGGAAGCATCGCTGAACCCACAGGGATATCTGAGCTCTAGGGTTTTGTGCAGCCTACAGTACGTGTGTTCATGCTGTTGCACATTTTTTCTACAGCCCTGGAGGGCTTGCAATGATCAAGTGAGTTTTCAAAGTCATTCAAAATCCATTTCAAATGTGTTTTATGAAGCTAACAGTACTGCCCCTCTTTGAGAGTTTCCTTTGCAAATCCCTCGGTCTTTAACATTTGCAATCCTTTAAAGCAGTGACATGCTAAAAATCGGAAATAGTGGAACTGCAAAGCGACCTGTTCAATTCATTCAGGGTCTAGGTAGAGCTGCCTGGATTCCAGGTCAAGTAGAAGCGACTCCATCAGGATTTTGTTGTTTGCAGATTAAAACAACGGAGACATCTGCTAATCAGATTCAGAGCAATGTCCGGCGGCTGGTGGAGCAGATGAGCGTAACAAGAACACAGATTGAGGGAGATGTGCGGCACATCCAGCAGTTCATCCAGCAAGTTCGAAACTTCTTGTCAGGTAGCACTGCCAAGGTCACCCTGTGCCTGTGCAGGTTGGCCTGTACATGGAAAACCTAATTCTTACAGTGATGTTACGCATGAGAACAGGGTACGAGGGAGTCAGCTGAACAGCTCACCCTGGTTAGGCTCTCAGCTATCCAATTTATCCAGATTGCTTTGGTGCCTTGCTCTGCCACTGTGCCCCTCACCATCCCTAGGGCCTGGGGACAAACCCGCACCCGTGGCTGGTGCTCTCCCAGGGTTTGCAGGCAGCACTGACCATGATGCAGAGAAGTTTACCGGCAATCCTCACTGACCGCAGGGAGATAAATGGACAGATCTCTGGAGCAGACTGTTAATCACACGAGAATTCCTCATTGTCCTATAAACCAGTGGGATGACTTATTGTTCACAGACAGATTGTAATAACATAATAGGCCTCATGAGCATTAGCTGAATAAGAAAATCAGGTCATTTGGTGCTGCCTGGTGTTAATGATGAGTGAAGATATTTCTGAGCTAATCACTGGGCTAATGTCCCTTGGGCTTTGCCTGCTTCTGATTCCTGAAATTTATTAACTTTTATTTGTGCAATAAAACAAGCTTGTGTTGAAACACAACCTCATGTACTCTGCAAGGTCTACCTGACTCTGCTCTGCACTTAGCCATATTTTAATCCTTGCCAAATTAAAGGCAGTGTTTTGGTAGTTTCCTGGAAGTTTTGCTGGTGTGAATGAGAAGTTCACATCAATTATAAAACAGTTCTTATTTTATTCTGTGCAGTAGGGAAGCTTCTCAATAGTGAGACAATTTTTTGTCTCACTGTTTTTGTGTTTATTTTATGTGTCCTCCTTTGAATACAATAGAGTCCTGGAAATTTGTAACAGTAATCAATAGGAGATTTGGTTCAGTCTGAAGTTTAAAACCCTGAACAAATCTCCAGGGCAAGGTAAAAACACTTAAGAGCATCAGGAAGTCTGAAGCATCAAATGTGCCTTAGAATGCTGACCAGCATGTTGAGGGCATGCCATGCTGAGTGGTAACACAGAGTCAGGCTGGGAAAAGATGTCAGAAATGTTATTCAGAATAACAGAAAGAATCACAGAGCATCAACAGGATGCTTAAACCCCCTGAAGATAGGGCACAAAACTGGAACAGGCAGGAGGAATGAATCCTATCCCTACGCACCAGAACATAGAGGAAAGGAATGAAAAAGGGCAGAGCTGGGTAAAGGGTTGGTACTGCTGCTCTGCTCACCAGCTTGCCCTGCGATGGAAGCTGAGTGGGGGGACTGAATTCGGGGTGGACAATGGCAGCTGTCTGAAAGGAAGAGACTGCACATGTGAGAGCATCCACAGCTAGGCATCTCCCTTCACCCTGCCTTGTGTTTGCACTCCTACCCTCACCTCTACTGCTTCTGACATTGTCCATCTGTTTGCCTGCTCTGCAGACAAAGACACAGACCCTGCTACAATCCAGGAAATCAGTGAGTTTGTTCTCTCACTACGTCTCCCCACGGATGCTGCTGCAGTCCTGAGAAAAATGACCGAGATCCAAAATTTGGCTACTAAACTGCAGTGCCCTGAGAGCATCCTAGCCCAGACAGCTGAGGACATCGCGAAGGCCAAGCAGCTTCAGCAGGAGGCAGAACAAGCCAGGTTGGTTTGGTTGAAGGGCTTTTGGCAGCTTTGGCAGCTTTGAAGGGCTTTTTTGGTCACTCAGCCAGAGTGAATGCGGTGATTCTCAGGATGAAATCTAACTTGGCTGGAGCTGGACTGACTTACTTTTAGCCCAGAATCTTCTGTGTACGTGGAGTGGCTAAGAGTGACTTGGCGATCTCTACAGACACTTCTCTGGTACCCAAATACAAATAAGAGTCTGGCTGCCAACGACAGAACTTGTTATGGATACTAAAACAAGCAGGTCTTTACGAAAAGTAACAGGCTTTTCTATATTCCTTGAGCCCTTACGATGGGAGATGACAGGCTTGCTCTGGTATTACTTGATATTTGTGACCTACATCCTAATTGCACAAGAGAGCATGAGGGGATTAAATGGGCTATTTGTTTTCTGGGTGAAAGTTGGAAGGATTATCCCACGGCCCCTTAAAAAGCAATTACAGAGTGCCCTTGCAAATTTGGAGCATCTGCTTTATCACGTGTTGACTTGCAGCAATATCCCAGTGAGAAGGTTAGCGGGGTAAGTATGTAAACTCCTTGATAGCGTCTGACACCTGCTTAGCCTGCTGGAAGTGATGAGACAAGGCAGTCTGCCTTTCTGTGGGAAGCTCTGTCACCTCGTCAGAACAGTCCCACTGCAAGCAGAAAAGTATTCAATGGAACTGGTTCAGTAGCTGTTGCTTCCCCTTTAATACTTTGTCTTGCACCACTTGCAATATAGGTGTTTCTAGATCATTTAAAAGAAGGCTTTTCTCTCTCCTTCTCAGTTCATTTTCTCTGCTGGGGGAGATGTGAGATGAAAGTCACGCTTCTCTTGAATAAAAACCTGCTCTATGGCAGATTTGTATGGTGTGTGTGGACTGGAGCCTTCTCTGTTACAGTCCTGTCTTGCTTCTCCAACTTATTTTGCCTCTGCCTCTTTGACCTCCAGTCCATGCAATTATCCACGCTCACTCTCATCTGCTTTCTGTGTTTCCCCAGGAACCGGGCAAATGCCGTGGAGGGCGATGTGGAAGAGGTGGTTGGGTATCTGAGACGAGCAAATACGGTGCTGCTGGAGGCCCAGGGGGCTATCAGGGGCTCCAGTTCCTCACTCCGGTTCATCCAAGAGCGCGTTGAGGAAGTGAGTGGTGGTTGGTGACCTCTGAGTAATGGCGCTGGGCCCTGCTCGCTGCTGCTCTGAAACTCCCCAGCTTCGTAGAGCCCCAGAGCAGCAAACTGAAGAAAAGGGGCTTTCTGTGTAAAAAAAACGTCTTCCTGCATGTCTCATTTGCCTGCTTCCCTGAGTTCCAGCCATGGTCCCTGATGGAAATCCCAGGGAGAAGTCTGTGATGTGTCCACCAGGCCGCATAGCTGCTCCCTGCATGGTGCAAAATGCGTTACAGACGGATCTCAGCTGCAATTTCCTTCTTAACGGGGAGATCTCTGCTTTCAGATCGAGGCTGTTCTTGGCCCAGCAGAGAGGAACGCGCAGGCCGTGGCGGAGCAGTTGGCGGCGCTGAGGGAAGGGCTCCGGCAGCTGCAGCAGGCGGCGGGGCAGAACCGCCTGCGGGCCAGTGACGCACAGCGGGCCGCGGCGGCGGCGGGCGAGAAGGCCGGCAGCGCGCAGCAGGTACCGCAGCCACGCACGTGCTCCTGGCACGGCACAGCCGAGCCAGCTGTGTCCTAGCACGGGTCTGGATGGGGCGAGGAGGACACTGTCCAGGCACTGCCCTGTCACCTCGTCCACCTGGTGCAGGATCCAGCTACTCGAGTTTTCCAGGACCTTTCTCCATTTTCTGCCTTTTGCTGAAGGCTTATTAGCTTGACGTGAGCCCGCAGTGCGCGCTTTCAGCCTATAAGGCCAACTCCGTCCTTGACTGCACCAACAGAGGGGTGGGCAGCAGGGGAGGGAGGGAATTGTGCCCCTCTGCTCTGCCCCTGGGAGGCCTCCCCTGGAGTCCTGTACCCAGGTCTGGGGCCCAAGCCATTCCCTGATTCTGCTCTCTGCCCCACCTGAGGTAGAGGAGCTCATACAGCTGCTGGTCAGCATCACTGTGAGTGCACTGCAAATGTCGTTCATCTGCATAGAAATGTAATCACAGAGTTCGAGCGCAGTATCTGTTTAATATTTAAAATGGGTTTTATCTTTTTAAATTCAATTCAACATTGGAATATCCCATTTCCACT
The DNA here is from genome assembly GCF_011077185.1 of Oxyura jamaicensis. NCBI lineage: Eukaryota > Metazoa > Chordata > Aves > Anseriformes > Anatidae > Oxyura > Oxyura jamaicensis. The sequence goes on along the minus strand of NC_048918.1, from coordinate 5,319,831 downwards.
GGTTTATTTGCTTATTTGCTTTTCCACAGTCTTTCCAACAGGTGAAACAAATGTACGCTGAGCTAAAGAGTAGGATGGAGCAGAGCCCAGCGCTGGGAGAGCAAGGCAGACGGGTGCAGAGCATAGACCAGGAGGCAAAAGATCTGTTTGAGGAAACTTCAGCCATGATGCTTAGGATGTCAGGTAAGCCTGTGAGCTCAGTGTAATGGTCTCATGCACCAGGGGAGGGGTTTTGAGTGCCAGAGGAAAGTCACATTGTATTTTGTTTGTTTGTTTGTTTGTTTTTTGGTGCAGGAGGGAAGGGGAGGCTCAGCATTGGGAGGAACATGACACTTTCCTCCAGTTGTGATTTCACATAACCCTTTCCTGCACTCTCTCCTCAGCTTTAGAGACAGAAATTCAGGAAAGCAACAGAGCCTTGTTGTCCAAGTCAGCCAGGCTGTCAGGCCTGCAGGAGCAGGTGGGCAGGATTCGGGATGCCATCAGCAAGCGAGTCGCCTACTACGACAGCTGCTCCTGAGCGAGGTGATGCCTTCCTCTGCTGCACACACTGACTGGAGTATTTACTCCCATTTTCCGGCTGCAGTTCTCATGATCCTAATGTCTGTATATTTAGCAAATGGAATTTCTGTCCCTTTGGAGAGGAGCTGCAGTGAAACCATGGAGGGGTTCACGTTGGACAGACTGGCTGAAGCTGCCTGGGCTCAGAGGAAAGGGGCAGAGACATCAATCATTAACTGCAGATAACGAATATGTCTCCAACGTTGTTATTTCCAGAAGGGTTTATAACCACCTCCCCTCCCTCCCCCCACTCCCCCAATTCTTTTTCATGTTTTAGCCAATTCAAGCTCTTGTAGCTGGATTTTACTGTTCAAATTAAAACCCTTGTTTGGGGCTTTTCACACTGCAGTTAGTCTTTACAACTTGCCATGGCTTCAGTAATTCCCTCCTAGCTCTTTCTTCAAAGAACCAGGTCACAGAAATGGAGAATTTTATTTCCATTGTATCTGTACGACATACCTATATTTCTACTACTCAGAGAAATGCAATCTCATACTCACATGTGAAGTCAAATGTCTCATTTGACTTTCTGCCACAATCTGCTTATTTACCGTGTAACATTTTGCCAGAAAGTACCAGAGGGAGCAGGTCTGCAGCTGCACAGGGAATGCTTTAGAAGGGACTTAATAGACCGTTTCCACATCAAATTTCTATGAATAACCAACAGGCACTTTACAAAACAAAAGTCAGCTTTATTAAGCAAGTATTTATTGTGCAATTATGGACTTGGAAGCAGGGAATTTAGACCTCGCTGTGATTATTATCAGACATATGGAGGTTGCTAGCAGGTTGTCTCCTCTTGTAACTGAAGTGAGAACTGCACAGCCTGGGCAGCTGCTTGTCACCAAGCTGCAGAGAGCTGAAGCCTGGGAGGAACTGAAATCCAAGGAAGGGGTAAGGTGCAGGTTGTAAAAATAACTGAGCTGCCACTGAATAAAACTCTGCATGGCTTTGGTTTATAGGACTTAGGCTGTGCTGTGCAGTGCACTTATGCATTGGACAACTAAACAGTATAGAGAAAACAAAAGCTTTACAGCATTGAGCAATGTTGTATGGATAATGTACACTGAATATGCTAGCAGCAGCCTCAGACTTTCCCTTGCTAAAGTGCCATGTCCCAGCATTAACAATCCAGAAACACGCCGAGGTCACTGCACTGATGGATTCCCAGGACTAATGTGCTTCTCGTCACCTGTCGGTTGCTGCTCTCCGAGATGCTGCTGTCCATCCACTCTTGGCGGGACGCAGCCTCCTTTCTTCTTGCTTGCACTGCTGATGTCTGGCTTTGAAGTGCAGAAAAGAGTAAAACAGCCCTTCTGTTTCTGCAAGAGAGAGAATTTCAATTCAGGATTGAACTTTGTTTCACTAGACCGCTGCCTTCACAATGTGCTCTGTTAATAAGCAGCAGCACAGGGGTTAGGAACTGCTTAGATCCTTTTGTATGCTGCATTTACAAAGGGCTGTTACATGACTGATCATCGGAATTGACCTGTTTGGAGTCTGTAGTAGATCTTACTTGCATTTGTCTCATCTATTGATCCTTTGTACATTACAGTTCTGTTCATATAATCACATCAGTAGAGAGGGTCATAAAAGATGATAGGACATAACTTACTTGATGTAGCTTTCATGGAGAATTATGCTAGCATATGCTCACCTTTTGGGGAATGTTTTTTTTCTCCCAGAATCTAATAGCAATAGGTCTTACTGCTTGTATACAATGTGGGGCAAATATTTAACTCTGGACTAGCTAAGAAGTTATCTGAACTATGGTCTAACCAGAGGAAACTTTCCTTTTTGTACTCTGTTATTTCTTGCTCACCTACAAAACAAACATCTCCATGCAATGCTCTCTGGTAACAAAGCAACTTGAACTGTCCTGCCTGGACTGAATCTGGGCAAGGGCTGGGCTGTTAAGGCTGCAGGACATCTGTCTGTGCTCAGCCACCGGCCAGCAGCTCATTGTCAGCCCTTTGCTCTTGGCCGCTGCTGAGACCCAGCTGAAGCCCCCTGGTCCCAGCTGATGAAGCTGTTTGGTTCCAGTGTGATTCTCAAAGAGTAGCTATTAATAATCGAAGTGTTTGATATACCAGGTTCATGCTTTGCTTCCTTTCACACACTTCTTGTTCAAGCCTGTTGTGGTATAAAAGGCTGGCAATAATTGCCTTTAAAACCAATTGGTTTTAGAGTCACTGGACTGGCCTAAATGGAAGCTAAAAGATGATTTCTTCCTTGAAAGATGATTTAGTTAAGCTGTTTTTCTGTTGCAGAAAAACTGCAAAGACAATTTATTTCATGCACAAGCACTTTGCTATTCTTGCCGTTCCCTTTTTCATGTTGTAATGGGATTAATTGAAAGCAGCTTGGTTGTTGGGTTGTGGTGCACTTACCGCTGGCGATGGGGGAGCCTGGTGGCTGCCGTCCTCATCACATAATCAAACAAACTCCAGTCTGCCCAGTCCCACAGTGAGAAGAGTGCTTACTGTTTTTCATTGGAACAAGAACTTCTGATTTGAAATGACTGGATAAAAATGGAAGAATTGGAAGATGAAGATTGAAACAAATATATATATAAATAGCAATGTTTATGATCATTCTGCAGGTGAACTGAAGTTGTATTTTTAATATAAAGAATATCATCTGCTGAAAGCAGAGTAGGGGTGCAAGTCAACACTGCAGCAAAGGCAGGGTGCACTCAGTCAGCTGAATAACTGGCATCAGCAGCTTTAACCATAGGCAATTTCAATTTTTGGAAAGCAAATGCACTGATGTAAGTGGAGTGGGGCAACCAAACCCCTGCCCCCTCAGCTCACTGCAAGCCTGGGTACCATGCCTCACCTCATGCTTGTATGAGCACAGAAGATGCTTGGCCTGGCACCGCCACCTAGCCAGTCCAATGTTTGCTTCTGGCCTTTTTTCTCCTTCCTTTCTACTCCACCTGGAGCTGGCAACTTATGTGCCAGGCAACTACTTCCAGGGAGGGTTAGTGCCATTAGTGCCATACACTTAGTCAGAAGTTATGCCGAATGATTTGGATACCTACTGGGATTTTCCAGGTCTTTTAAGGAGCACCGTCTCAGAGCAGAAGGATGCCTTGGCTTTCTCGTGACCGATGCAGGCTGGGCTGCAGCCACAAGTTCTGGCTGGTGGGCTCTGGTTGTCCGGTGAGACCAGGCTGCTGCCTGCAGGCAGCGATCCATTCACCAGGGGGTTTTGCAGCTTTCCCTCTCTTGTTCCTGTGTCTTGCTCCAGCAGAGCAGGAGGGTTGGGACAGGCTCGTGCAGGGACCAGAGGGAGCGATGTGTCCTTGTCATTGTTTGGCGTTGGTGGCTGGGTGGCGCTGGGTGTGCTGGGTCTGGATGCTTCTGAAACTTGTATAACGGGGAGGGTGCTTCCAGCTGCAGCGTGACCATTCATGTGGAGCTTCTTCATGTGGTGCACCACGACTGCGGCGTTGAAGGCTTGCTGGGGAAGAAGACAAAAACCCTGTGGTGAGCACCTAGCGGTGTGGTGCTGTGTGGGTGCAGTGGGATGAAGGGACGTCTCCTGATGCAGGATGAAGGGACGTCTCCTGCTGTGGGATGAAGGGACATCTCCTGCTGCGGGATGAAGGGACGTCTCCCTGCAGCAGCAGCAGCACGGGGAGATGATGGTGCTGTACTGGTTAGCACTGCCTGCGTGTTTGCACAACGTGTAGAAAGTGGGACGTGCTCATTCCTGGCATAAACACTGAGGTTTCCCCTGACTGCAAACTGCTGATGCTTTTGAAGATTACAACTATTTCTAGATAAGGAAATCAGGGGGAACAGCTGTAAATTACCCCACAGTGTGAAACGGAGGCTCGAGCTGAATTTTGAATGTAAGCATTTAAAATACTATCATAGAAGTGGTTCCTATGGCATTCCTCTCTCCACCTAAATTCTTACAAAATCTCTTGATATAGATGAAGTACCAATTTATGTCCAAGGCTGAAAGAAGGAAAAGCTGGATTAAGCTCACAAACTTGCTGACGGAGCATCAATTTCATTCCCCTAGGACAGAGACGAGTCCTTTTCCCCTACCCTTTATTTTGTTGGCAAGGTCACTATAGGGCAATGTATTTGGTAAATGTACCAGTGTGCAATGCAGCAGTGAATATTGGTCCAAACACACTATAAACAGTAGCTGCATATGATTTTCAGGCAGCCTTTGGAGGATCTCAGCTTTTGGGTGCTTACCCACACAGCCGAAGCCTTGCTCATTGCTAGATGGCAGTAACTGGCATTTGTTATTGAAATGGCTCTAGGCTCCCAACAGCAAACAACTTACCCTCCATTTGCTCTTTGCAAAGTTTTTCTGAATCTGAGCACTGACAGATGGGTATATGTCACGGTGAAGGGCTGTATTTCCATTAATCCTGCAGATGGGGAGAGAAGAAAATGGGCTCGTAGGCAGATGGCATTTGTAAGGCATTCCATATTCTGGAGGCAACTAACTGCTTTGTACATTCAATCAGCAATAATTAAACCCAAAGGAAAAACAGCAACAAAATGTAACACAAACACACACTTCAAAGCTTGGAAAAGCTCAGAATGGGATTTTTTCTTTGCCTCTGTTTATGGAGACAAATATTACACAAATTGCATCTTTAATTATTCATCATTTTCTTTCTTCACACAGAAGAAGGAAAGACCCAGGGCCATGCGGAGGCAGCTGGTGACGTTAACAAGGGGATGGGGGGACACCTCCGTTCTCAGCTACCACGCAGCGTGGTGGCTGGCAACCCCCCCGGGCCAGCAGTCACTGCCAGCACCTGCTCTGCTCACCATGGGTGCCGTAGTGCTTCTTCGCAGGTAAACCTCTTGTTTGGGTTTTTCTCTAGCAGGTGCCTGATGAAATCCTTGGCTGTTTGGGAGGAGAGAAGCAGAGAGAGAAAAGTTGATTTCCTCCCTGTTCCAGGATGCGATCTTAATGGGACATGGCAAACGCTGGCAGAAAAAGACTGCAAAGGTCAGCCCCGAATAGGAGGTGTTCGTACTGTGACACTGGTAAAGGGAGGTGTTTGTAGTGAGGTGCTCCTGATGAGAAATGGTGTACTGGAGATGTACCTAACCTCACGCTGCGATTAGATTAATCTGAACTGAATTTTTCACTGCCAATGGAAATCAAAACAAAACAAAAGTCTGAACTGAGCAGATTTAGAAGTTGCTTTACAGAGCAGCTCCAGAGCAGGGGCCAGGAGTGCGGCAGCTGTGCGGGGCAGGGGGAGGAATGCGCTGCTGGTGTCTGAGCTCTACCTGACTCGGAGATGTCGTCCCAGAACGGAGACTCAAACTCGTAGTAGCCTTCCTTAATCTTTTCAAACAGTTTGGATTCGGTCTCTTCGTAGAAAGGAGGGTACCCACAGAGCCTGGAAGAGAGCAGCCGGACAGACGGCCTTCAGTGTCTGTGTCTGCGCAATCCTCCTGAGCCCACGTGGGCTGGGCACACATGTGCAGCACAAGGAAGCAAGTGACAGAGGAGGCTGCCCTAGGGATCCATCTGTCCCTCACATCTGAGTGCATTGGGAAAGCTGCAGAAAAGAGTTGAAAACTTAACTGCAGCAGCAAAAGGACAAAGCCACAGCTGGAACATAACTGCATGGTGTGGGAGGAAACGAAACAAAATGTACAGAGGAAGATCGAATGATACTTGTAGGCAACCGAAAAAAAAACAACAAATGATAGGATGAGGCACATAATAGAGAAAAATGTGATTCCTTTCATCTCCGCTCTGTTTCTTGATTCCCAATATCCCTTTTGTTTCTATGGTGTGGTAAATCTGTGCGAAGGAAGAATGCTGTGGTGCTACCGCAGGGAAGGAGGAGATTCAGCATCGCCTCCACACTCACTTCCACACTGCAGAGGTGTATGAAGCAGTACACGAGTTGAGAAACTCATGAAAAAAATGGGATGCTCTTTGCTTCTACTCACAGGATGTAGGTGATGACTCCAATGGACCAGCAGTCCACGGCTTTGCTGTATGGTTTTTGGGCAAGGACTTCAGGGGCTGCAGAAAAGCAGAAAGAAATGAAAATTACAAGCAATAGTAAATGACTCAATGCTGGGAGAAGGAAGAGTTTCTCGTACACTTGGCTTCTGAGGTATCAGTGCAGAAGCCAGTAACAGCCCTCTTTACCAGTTGGTTTCTGCTTTTTGTATCTACTTTATACCACTGAACAGCAAGAACCACTGAGGATTTCTGCCTGCACCCGGAGGGTTTGACCAGCAAGCTGCTGATCAAGCCGATGCAGTTTGATTGACATTAAACAACATCCCATTGTGTTACAATTATTTTTGTAAATGTTCAATAAATACATGAGAAACAGAGAAATCTATTGCTTTTAGAATTATCATTTTCTTGCACTTTTAAACACTCTGGGATTCTGCAGTCTCTAAACTCATCTGCAATCCATTTCTTTATATGGTCTCTGCAGTGCATCTATGACTGATGTGTTGTTGTTAACGTGATTATGTATTTTTTCCTTTCTGCTAGGCAGCGTGCTGTAAATGCACAGCCTTTTTCCCTGACAGTCCACCTCCACAGCCCCATTCCCGGTCCTTGGCTTACCAACGTATCCCGGAGTGCCGCAGGCAGTGGACATGATGCCATTCTGCTCCATTTTAGACAAGCCAAAGTCTGTGATCATGATTTTGGAGTTCTCTTCAGGAGTAAGGTAAAGAAGGTTTTCAGGCTGTGAATACAGGGAGTCAGGGGCTGAAATTTGTGGTAGAAAAATGAAACAGCAGAAAGTCATGGGACAGAGAAGGGGAAGATAGGCGGCTGCAGAGGCAGTGCTGTGGCTAAGGGACAGGCTTCACCTTTAAGTCACGGTGAACTATTCCATTTTCATGGAGGTACTTCACTGCTGTCAGCACCTGGTGGATCACCACGCTAGCGTCTTTCTCAGTGTAAACCCCTCGCTCCAAAATCCGGTCAAACAACTCTCCACCAGACACCCTGTTGCAGTGGTAGTTCAGAAAGAAAAAGATAGAAAATTAAACAAAGGCAGTCGTGCTCTTGCCTCTGAGGCAAGCTGACTTGCTCCTGCAGGAGAGCAGATCCTTGGGCAGCAGTACCCTGCGGGGCTTGGAGCCAGCAGACTCCCCTGGGTCCACCTGCGGAGCACCAGCAACCAGCAAGCACTCCTGGTAAAACACACAAATTCACACAGGGCTGTGCTGAGATGTGGTGCCTTGCCCTGTTCCTGCCTCCTGCTTCCTCTGAGGCCTACACTAAACGGCCCTGCTCGTACTTACAGCTGCATGACCAGGTAGAAGTGGGTTGTGCTCTCGTAGATATCTTCCAAAGTCACGATGTTCTCATGCTTTATTCTGCAAAGATAGTCACGGGTCAGAAACAAAGCTGACAAGGAAAGAGATTGAAGACCCAACAGTTGTCTTGCTTTTATCATGAATGCAAGTTCACTGGGCTGTTTTGTGGCTGATCCATGCAGCATAGGATCTTTGATGCCCCAGCAAGCTTCCTTCGGAGCACCTTCTGTCCCAGCATCAACACCACAGGGCAAACCCTCAGTTTTTGAGCAGCTGCCTTCTTGGCATCAGGTGTATTACTTGGACCGCAAAAGCATTAAATCTGGCTCTCCCTTCCCTGCCTGCTCTTCTGCCCCATCTGTTGCATTTCCCAGACTGGGACAGCGTGGCTGTGGTGGGGTTACAAACCCAGCAGGGGAATGAGAGAAGGAATGCTCCTAGTCTACTAAATGGCACCGATATTTATATATGCTTTAAAAAGATATACTTATTTCTTTGTATTAGTCTCTCTCTGGAGCCACATCTTGGGAAAGGATGTTTGTTCCACTTCACTTTACAACATGTATACATACTCACTTTTTCAGCACTGCTATTTCATTCTCCAAGCTGCTGTCCCTTGTGAGAGGAGACTTCTTGATGCATTTCAGAGCAAAGAGCTTGCCTGTGCTTCTTTGTTTCACTAGGAAAACTTCCGAAAAGGCACCTCTGCAAAGAGAAGTTGCATTTCAATAGATGTTGTTCCTGTGAACTGGGAGGATAGTTACAGTGAGAAAGAGAAAAAAGCAGGAAAACCACTCTGGTAGTAATTTAAGTGGATGCTGATTGTAAAGCAGGGACTACGTTTCCAGCAGCCCCAAAGTTGGGATAAAAGACTGCAATAAGGTTGCAATAAAAGATTCTGCAATATGTATATATAAGAATGTATTTTTTTTCTCTGTAGAGAAAAGGTTAAATTTGCATAGTTCATCTTGAAGCTATGTTGAGGGAATGGATGAATTTGCTCCCTGTGATGGAATTAAGTCACATTTTTCAGGACTGTCTGCAACGACAGGAAGTGTTTTACTGCTGTGTGTGCCAAGCTTTGCTGAGCTTCAGCTGTCCAGGCTTGGAGCAGGCTGCTGGTGAGGCAGGCGGCCAGCAGCAGACTTCTCCAATCCATTGGGACCACGGGGGATTTCCCCAGGCTAGGTGTTAGTCCTGCAGAGATGCCCACCCCTCTAATGGGGCCACCTGCAGCTTGAGTGCTCCCTGCGGCTAAGGACCCCAGGGAATGATCAGTGACCTCAGTTCCAGCCAGGCCAAATCCCTGCTTAATACAGATTGTGTCTCCTCAAAGGGCCTTTGTTCTAGCCAAAGCAGTGCTTCACTTTCCCTGGTCAGCATTGCCCTGAGGATTGAGACAGCCAAATTGCAGTGAGGAGAGCCCAGTTGTGTTGCAGTTGGGGTATCAGTCAAGGTTTTGTGTATAGAGAGAGGAAAATGACTGGATAACCTTAGCCTGTTCCTTAGTATTTCCATTCAGCCTCTAATGGGTTTTTCTCTCTGTTTATACCTGCGCAACCTTAGTCACAAAGTGACAAGTGAGTGCCTAGTACGTTCCTGAGGGGGTTCAGCTCAGTGTACTGACAAGCGGGTATTTATAACATGTCTTAAGCTTGCAATCCTGTTAAAGGTTTTTCCCAGGCAGCAGAACACGTGTCTCGGGACAGTGACAGTGCATACTTTGCCAGGTCACTCCCCAACAATCCTCATCAAATGAACAACAGATTAATTGATGGCAGTTAAATGGGACAAGCCACTGAGTCTGCAAGCCCTGCAGGGCGCTGGCAGGTAGAGTGAGGAAGGTGAGCGCGTGGAAGCATGCTGTCAGCTGGGATGCTATTGCAGCAAACCCAGTAAACAAGGGCAGGAAACCTATACCTCCTGTAACCCACTAACAAAGAACCCAGGGCACCGTGCAGATGGGTTTGGTGAGCACGGAGCTGTGCCCATCTGGTGCTTTGCTTTGTTCGTGTGTCTGTGTTAGCTACTGGCAGCCAGCGACGATGCAGAGGGAGAGCAGGAGCCCAGGGCAGCTCCTCGCCAGGCCCTGCTTTCCTCCTGCTCCGGTGCTGCGAAACCACCTGAAACACCATGGGGGCTGTGAGGAATTAGGACTGTGGCAGGACAGGTTCCCAGCAAGGTTAAGGAATTCCTTTAAAAACAAACAAACAACAAAAAATATTTACTTTCAGGAAAGCATCTCAACAGATGAATTTGAATCTTGGTTTCACTCAGTAAATTATTTGTAATGGCCTTCTGTCCTCTGGCTCAAAAATCAGCTGGCATGGGGACTTTTTCCTCATTTCACACATTTTCCCTTTTTATCCATTTGAGCTCTGAAGGCTGGTTCATGGAAATTCTTTTCATGTTCCTGAAAACAAGGAATGGGCAGGGGTGTCCTCTCTAAAGTCCCTAATCCAACAGCTGTGGATGCTCTGGGAAAATGATGGGAAATTTCCAGGTAGTTTTAAGTCCCCAATCATCATTTATTTTCATCAGCTAGCTGAAGCAGTGCATGTGGAAAAAAATCCCAATTCTTATACTAAATTTTCCTACTAATGTAATAGTAGGAAATGAACAACCTACAAATCAGATGCTGGGGCATCTGTTCTATATATCTGTCCCAAACAGTTTATAATAATTATGCCCCTTATTAAAAAATGATGAATCAACAAGTTGGCTAGGAGAGGCAAAACCTTTTTTTCTAGCCTCATTCCTTTAGAGAAAACTGCTGGGTAATTTAACTAATTTCAGAGGCTGACCAGGAACACGATAATTTAAAACATAGCTGAGCTCTGGAGTAGCTGATTTTTGGAAGCTTTGCTGTGGGTTCTAAAGTCAGGGAAAATCTGGACGTGGCAGAATTTCCTATTGGAGGTAATTCAATTCCTCCTCCGCCACCTTGGAAACGCTTTCTCGTCTCATTCACACAAATAGGCAAATTAAGCTGTTAACTCACAGAGAACTATCGTACAACTTGAACATCCTTGTTCTTGTTTCATCCCTCAAGTGATTCAGTTTATGAGCTAAATACACGACGTTATTATAGCTCTTGGAGCCATCCCTTCACCTTACTTGACCTTGCAGCAGTGAAGACCAGTGCGTTCACAAGGGAAAGAGCAAAAACTTAAACACGTTGCATTGCAGGCTTGGAGGGCAAGGAGGGAAGCACAGGGCTCACAGGGTGCTGTGCGATGGGATGCAGGGCAGCTCTGGTGCCACTCAGTGAGCATCAGCACCAGCAGGAAACCTGTGCTGGGCTGCAGCACCCCTGGCTCGTCAGGAGAGCACTGCTAGCTCGCTAGGAGATGTCTGCTTGTGCCACTGGCCCACACCACAGGGGGAGTCGCTGCCCTTGTTGGGACTCATCGGGGAGGAGATCTCTGGTGTGGCTCTGCCTGGGGAGCAGCTGCGGTACTTACGATCCCAGGGCCTCCATGAAAATGAATGTTTTTCGGATATTGCTCGTCTGTTTCTTCCAGGAGCTGCTGTCGTCCTCTTCCTTGCGGCCCATCTCCTCCAGAGTGGAAGCAGGGAAAGCTGTGAGGAAGAGGAGGAGAGAGCTGAGAGATGTGGCGGGGGCTCACAGGGAGAACAGGATGAGACAGGAGCTAGTGGGCTCAGGATGCCACACGTGGTGCTTGCATGGATTCAGACTTTACAACAGCTCTGAAGGATGTGAAGTTTTGTACTTTTTGTACTACTTTAGCTACTTAGCAGATGTTAGAGCTGAGTGCATCCCTGCCGTTACGTCCAGCTCCAGCTGCCCGTGCAGAGCAACACCAGATCAGCTGGGTAGGAACCAGTGGCCATATGGTAATCCTGTCCTGTCAGTACACTTCTTTAGTGCATGTTGGCAATTACAAATGTTTATATTGTGCTTCATATTGAGTGCTAAAAAGCCCTGCTGAATGGTTGCTAATTTTAGCTAAAGCATCCATGACTTAATGGATTAAAAGTTAGGTACAACTAGCAATGCAGACGGATTATAGCTGAGCTGCTTTATTGCTTGAATAATAAATAGTTTAAAGAGCTCGTGACTGCAGGGAAGGAAATTGATATAAAACATTTTGTTGATCTGCCTTGGACAGTTTGTGCTGCTGTCGTCCTTAATTGCTGTTAATTGGCTGCTCGCTTCATTATGAGTCGTGACCTCCCCGTTGCCTTTTCTTCGTAGGGCTCCCACACCCCGGTGCCTGCTGCTGGTGTGGCAGGGGGTGCCTGTGTCCCGGGACGGGGCCGGGAGCCTGGTGCTGCCTCTCCGAGCCACCCCTGCTCAGGGGAGGACAAAGGCAAAAGGGAAACGCAGCCGGGTTTTTGCCAGGCTGACTAATCCTTGGCTCATGGTGACACAATGAGGAAAACGCAGCCTCGTGTGGTAAAACCCCTGCTCTGCTGGGTGGAGGCTGGGCGTGTGTCATCAACGTTGGAGTACGAGGGTGCACGTAATGCTGCCTGTTGGTCAGCACCTGGGTGCGATGCCCGGCTGGCAGCACCTCCGGGCAGCTCGCCCTTGGCCGGGTCCCAGCCTGCCTCCCCGCCTCCCCTCCCACCTGTAAGCGCTTTAGAGCTGGGGCTGAGCAGCACCGCAGTAATGCAAAAGGTAAGACTCAGCGGTGTGGGAGCTCGCCGGCGTGGTGGGAGAATTAGTTACAGCTTACACAAGGTCTGGGAGGTGTGAAATGTTATGCAAACATCTAAGCACTCTTAATAAGATCAGGTCTAATGTTACAGAACTGGGGGTACACTGGAAGGTGAAAAAGAAGCCCTGAGATTAGAAAAAAATGTCAACAAACATGGCTTGTCACACTATTGGGATACAAAAGAAATGGACTGAAAATATCCCTGGACAGAGGGGACTGGGTGCCAACAGCAGCAGCTCTGGCACGTGGAGCATCTCCCTTCCCAGCAGCAAGAGCAGCTGCCCTGCAGCCTGTAGGGCGCAGCTGAACCAAAGGCAAACCCAACTTTTGTGTACAAGTGTTTGGAAAAGGCAGAAGTATGAAAGCAGAGAAAAAGCTGAAATACCTTGTTTCGTGACAGACAGCTCAGGCACTGAATTCCTCCTGAACCTAGTTTATCTCTTTAATTAGCATGTTCAGGATATTGAGATCCTTGACACAATTTTTAAAGGTTATTTTATCAGTATGGAAAACAAAATTGACTCCATTGCAAACAGTTGAGGGCTTCGGTCTATGAAATCACTAAAGGCCACTGCGCACTTGACCTTTATTTACTTTCTGGATTCTAATGCACGTGTAACTGTTACAAATACAAATCCTTACAAAAAGCAGCCATAACTTGTTGCTTAGAATCAGTGAAGATCAAAATTTCTTCACAAAAATGCTGATCACTTGGCAGAAACCTCTTTCTGCCAATATTCTGAGCCCCACAAATGAAGTTTTCATTCATAGTCATCCATCCATCCCACCCCTTCAAACCTCTCCAGAACAGGAACTTCCCAAAAAGAGAATTTTCAGCAGAGACGTTGAGCTGCAGGTGGAAGGTGCCTTTTGCCTGCCATACCCAGACATAAATGCGTGATGCTGGGGGTGCTGAATGGTGGGTGAAGTACAGATGAGCTCTCAGTTTCTGTCAAGCCAAGGAGACAAAGCAGAACACAAAGCAGGTCAGCCCAGCTGTGGGGACGAGCCGTGTTTCCCTCTGGTCCCACCAGCCCTGTGGGGGCCGCGCTGCCCCGGTGAGGTTTGAGGTGAGGTGGGACCAGGCTCCCTGGAGGGAGCTTTGGGATGTGGCTGAAAGGGTGGGGAAATCATGGAAACTGATGGGTGTCTGTTACTTCACCCTGCGCGAGCACAAGTGTAAAATTTGCCCAATGTTTGCTATTTTAAGCTCGATTTGCTTAGTATTTTCACTTTTCTCTCTTTATGAATTCAACCAATTTCTATTTTAGATAGATTTTGCTTCTAGAAGGAAGATAGTAACGTGTTTTCTTTGGTCTCCTGTGAATCATCTGTTCGTCTTATAGTTTCTCCTTCTGTCACTCCATGTCTACAGCATTTTGGTTTTGCTGATATCTGGAGGAAAGGTTGGATGAATAGCTCTGACTCCATACATGTGTATTTGATTTCCTGCTTTCTCAGTTTTTCTGTATCATCATGAACAAGTCATTTCCTGCCTCAGCTCGCCTTTCTGAGAGAAAGGGGAGTAAGTGGTGCTATTTTGGGAGCAAAATAATGCAATGCTTGAATTGCCCAAAATGTAAAGCCACATTTGTACTCAAGTGACAAACACTTGCCCACCTTCCTCCTTCCTCACGCTGGATCACATTCTTCTCCATACTTTTTCCTCTCCTGATGCACAGGAAGCTATTTGCACGGGGGCTTGTGCAGAACACAGAGGCCTCGCAGTATGGATGTGATGCTGGATTACAGGACCTGTGATTTTCCTGGTGCAGGCGTTGTGAACTTGTCTTTCACTTTGTCTCCCAGTCTGGTTAAGCCACCTGTTGCACTTCGCAGCAGTTTAAGAAAATGCAATGTTTGATACATTTGTCTTTTTTTTTTTTTTTTTAATTAAATTTATTTATTCAGTCTCTTGTCCAGCAATGTCCAGACCTTTCTCAGTGCCAGTACACGGTGTACAGGTAAACAGGGTTTAATGGATCTATTCGCGTAGCTGAAGAAGCTTTGCTTTCCACGGGAATGGAAAACATCATAACAAAAGTTGGGCAAACAGACTTTGTGCTTGGGCTGGCAGGTTTTCCTGCCGTGTGATGTGTCCGTCTGCACGCTCCTGGCATGCTCCTGACACGTGTTGTTTGTCAGCTCCATCCTGACTCCCCCTTTGCCTGTGCAGCATCCCTTGCCTCAGTGGGCAGGTTTTCCAGCTACAGCAGTGGGATGCGTGGAAGGAGAAGGGGATGGAGTGCACCCCACACACACCTGCAGAATGCACCACTTTGAACTCCTAATCCAGAGAAAGGTCTGGGTTTGCCCATTTGCCCATCCGCTCTTGACGGTGCAATAGCAATAATATTTTGGGATCACATAATAAAATGGAAATACTTGTTAATAGATGTAAAGACCTTTGAAGGTTAAAAAAAAGTACTTAACGCTGCTTTAATTTGTTTAGTTTCCTTTTCCTCATCATAACAAATTAAGCAGTATGCAGGACTTCAGCCTGATAAGTATAAGCTGAAAGTAGTAAGTAGTTTCAAAATGAATGTCTAACCTTTGGGCTCTTCACAGGCTAAGTCAATAAATGTGACTGCTGCTGTACTCTGTCTGATCCAGCAAATGACACATCATTGCTTAGAATATAATGAGTGTTATTATGACCTTGCTTAAATATTTCCTGTAGAAATTTGTTCAGCTTTCATATCTCACAGTAACAAATCCATCTGCAGACAGACACTCTGCTTCTGAATGGATATACTGCACTAGCAAAATTATTGTAAGGCATGATTAATAGTCTTGTGACAAAGTTACATGTGTAGGGGGAAGAAACATGCTTCTTTCATGATTCTGCCTTTAGAATTAGAAAAAAAAAAAGTTTAAAGAAAAATAAGGGGGAGAATACAAAGTCAAAGGATTTGCTTTAAAAAAATACACCAAAACAAGCAATCTGCATGTGAATGAATTAACTGACAGGCCAGCCTCTGTGTTCAGGGACAAAAGAACAAGAAATTGAAAACATCAACTCACCATTATAAACAAACCTACATTAAACCACCACATTGTTTCAAAAGCAGTGTGTTAACTTAGTAGACCTTGATAACCACTTGCAAAATCACATTTTTCAATACAAATATGTCAGATTCTTAAAATACTTTTGAAGTAAAATGTCAGAAGGCAGCTTTCTATGAAACTGCTAAATATAACACACGAGTGCAGTAGGATACTAGACTAACAGCCTGTGCACAGAGGTCCTCCAGGATTTTCCTGTTAAGAGATACAATTCATTAAAAAAAAAAAAAAAAAAAAAAAAAAAAAAAAAAAAAAA